>NC_069378.1:40615303-40918333 GCF_021730395.1 Mercenaria mercenaria
AAGTGTTCTTTCCATATCTATTAGATAAATTGAACAATTTTAGACAACAGCAATTACTTCCTTTTATGGGCATAATTTCTCAGCACGAATATACATATTTAAAATCGTTTGCTAAAGGGGACACAGACTTTGAAAAGATAGAAAATGGGTTGGGTAAGAAAAGATTTATCAGCAAAAAAATAACAAAAAACAAGGTTTCAGTACATGGTACTGTTTCGAGTGTTATAAACTGTTTCGAGTGTTATTAGTACACGAAGGAATGCTCACCAAAATAAAGAAGAAAAAACACAAATAAGAAAATTATGTTGATTTATATATGACTCATTGTGAACATCCAAAGTCGTTTTGTGAAAATAAGAGTTTGTCCAAACATTTATAAATATCTCTCAAATACTAATTTAAAGAAACGAGTGAAGAAAGTTCACTTTCTTTATTTCCATTTTGCATATAGTAAGCTAAAAACACTAGTTTAGTTTGTTAACAAAGTAGTGGATATGAAAATATATGGTGGTCAAGAAAGGCCATGTTTCAGAACAAAAAGTGTAAATTCTCTTTAATTTATTAAACATTTACGTTACAGAAATTAAATTGTTTGAAATAAGTGCCTAGAAATTATTCCATTATCAATTCTGAACTTGGTATTCACAAAATTCAATGCATTCGAATATTGAAACACATTTAACAAACTTCAGAATATGTATTTTCTAAATCTAACAAAAATCTTAAAAATATGATACGAAATTTGGTTTAGAAGTCAAAATGATGTGAAAACAAGCAAAATGATTTTCAAATCTTATGTCATAATAAAAGCTGTAGAAAGATCCTTTGGAAGCAAAGAATGCAGTCAATAAGAATAGTTGGAATGGAATGTGCAACACCTCTCACGCCCCATAACACCGGCGGAACTCTTTTACACATATGCTGAATGTCTTAAAGGACCATAAAATATACTGCTGGAATGTCATGGATTAAAACTTAACAAAAATACAATTATCCTCACTTTTATGCCATTAAAAATGTGCGTTCGAATTTTTCACTTTACTTTTAATTAATATGTTTCCACGTGTTGAACGAGACTGCTGTCATTCACGTAAAAGAAATCGGGGACAGACAAGTTGTAAAAGCAATAAACATCGAAATGTAATTAACTGATAATGCAGTGTCTCATAATGTAATCTTATCTATTTAAGGTAACCTGGTATATTAGGAAGAAAAACCAAAACCAAGAAGTACTACTGGTATTGCACTAAACATGTTTCTTCTCTATATGAAACCGCGATATCTTGCGTTGGCCGACTTGCACGAAGACCTATGTTTTCTAATAATATTCATAGTACCACATCCTTATCCAAACACTACTGACTACGAGGCGTCCATGACATGAGTATTTTATCAATTTAGGAATAGTTTTTTTTATCTACCCCATCCTCAATTTCTTTAAAATTCACCCCTTCCTCATTTCTGCATGAAGTGTGAAAGCAGCAATCTGCGCGACCTAACAAAGAAAATTGTAAAATTTAGCAGACAATTTCTTTATACATGTATACCACTTACTTGTCCCCTGCCTATATTGTACTGAAATTGCAGAAATTTATAAAAGATACTCCAAAAGGACCAGAAAATACAACAACACTTAATCCAAGACATCTTCTCAGAAGTCATGAGGTTGTCATCTCATAAAGTTATGTTTATTAAAATAATTAAACGTTTATCAAATCAAAATTGTTGTTATATTTTCTGGTCCTTTGCATAGCGTCCACTCAATGTTCATTGGAAATAGAGTTTAAGCCAGCGTTAGGGGACGTGAGGGGTGTTGCACTCTCCAATACCTCTCATGAACAGACTCAGTCTAACCGAGTCTGCTATTATTTTACTTGGTTGCATTCTATGCTTCTAAAGGATCATTTTACAGATTTTATTAAATGAAAGTCATATACAGCGGTTCAGCGGCCAACAGCTAAATCACTAGACCACGACTATCTTAGGGGGTCTTGTGTAACCGTATGGAAAAGCCGTTTTTACAGTGTTAAAACCCTTTTAATGTTTGAAAATATATGCAAGTCAAGTTGTTTATTATAATTTCACATGTAAAGAAGTTGCAGCACCAACTCAAGCCTGCTATAGTAATGTTGCTGTTTCTTTCAAGAAAATGTAAACCAATAGACTGAATCATAAACAATAATATATGAAAGAAATCCACAACAACAACAACAACAATGTAAGTAGTATTTGATGAGTTAAATATTTCTTCTAGAATTAAAAAAAACTGATTGCAGGTGGCTGATTTTAATGAAGTTTCTTAATATAAAAAAAATAATAATAAAAGTTTGTATAAAGTCTCCAGTTATAATTCAGGCGTATATCAAATTACTTGCATGCACCTGTATTTCTTCTCCAAATGATAGCCAAAATATGACGTCTGCACAATATGACGTCTGTACAATTTGACGTCCGCCCAATATTGTTAATTCAAATAAACTACAATCTGATGTGGTGCCCATTAACTTTTGTGAAATGCTAGTTAAATTTGAAATAATTTTTGTATGATTAAGAAAAGTTTGGTTGTCCTAGCATTGATAAAAAATTCATGAACTTAAGAAGTTCATTGAAATTACTGCTTCGAAAAATTCTAAAACAATTAAAAGGAGAGAGGCTTATGTCTTGAAATGTTAAAAAATAATAAATCTTACCTCGAGCGCACAAGATAAGATGTCAAGCGCTCGAGATAAGATGTCGTGTGCTCGAGATAAGATGTCGTGCGTTCGAGATAATATGTCGTGCGCACGAGATAAGATGTAGAGCGCTCAAGAAAAGATATCGTACGCTCGAGATAAGATGTTGTGCGCTCGAGATAAGATGTCATGGGTCATGTCCTATACATACCAACGTACAAGTCCTCTTATTGGCATGAAATTCTATAATCATACCAAATTAAAATAACTAGTCACTGTACCTTTTATTATCCACTATTAGGTGCATTCCGAGTTACATAGAATTCTCTTCATTTGATGAAATGCTCTTGTCTTAATTAATAAAATGTCAATAACATGTAAAAGATTAAGTACTAGACGAGATAACTAAAATAGATAAGTTAATTCTATAAATATTCATGATAAAGATACTGTTCTCCATTTTAATTTCATCTCCCATTTTGTAGAATTATATTAAATCACATTTAAAAGAGTAAAACTTATGGCCTAAAATGTTAATAATTGAACAAAAATAAGTACAAAAAGAAGAAAACTTCATCATCTCTTCTACCCCCACCCACATGGACACGCACACGCACACGCACACGCACACACACATACCTTGTTGTCGTGAAAATTTACTGCTTATTGTACATTTTATTTTCCATCAGACTGGGGTGGTGGATTTCTAGTTAAATAAAATAAAAAGCTCTTGTCTTAAACAAAAAATGTTAATTAATAAAATGTGAAAAATTATTTGCCAGAAGTCACATTAATTTCCTTTCAGTACATCAGTCTCTTTCATATGAAATATTTGTACATTTAACATTGACATGTATAAGCGCATGAAAGCAAGTCAAAGGTGATTCCTAGGTCTAAGGTCAAGGTCACACTTAAGAGATCAAAATTCAAATTCAATAATGACTTTGTCAAGAGCGTTTCTTCTTCGTGCATAGAAGGATTTTGATATAATTTGTCACAATTGTTTACCATCATGAGACGGAGTGTTATTCATAAGAACCAGGTCTCTAGGTCTAAGGTCAAGGTCACACTAAGAAGTCAAATGTCGATACTTTGCCCGGCGCATTTAGTCTTCATACATAGTATAATAGTGTAGCTTGGTACAATTGTTCATTACCATGAGACGTCTGGCGCAAGAACCAGGTCCCTAGTTTTAAGGTCAAGGTCACACTTAGAGGCGAAATGTCAGATACAAGAATAACTTTGTCCGGAACATTTCATGTCACGCACAAAACCCAGGTCCCTAGTTTAGAATTACTTCCCTTTGTTGTTACTATGAATAGCTTATATTGTAACTTTTTTATTACTGACCGTAGGGAAAAATCGAGACCACTTTTCTGTAATAAAAAATGCATGTTACATCCAATTTTAGGTGTATTTTGACCAAGCGCTACCTGGTAATGTTTTTTGTGTTGAATCTTTTTTTAAGATAAACTTCCCTTTGTTGTTACTATAAATAACTTATATTGTAACGCTTTTTTATAATTGACCGTAGGGAAAAACCAAGACCACTTTTTTGTGGTACAATATATGTATATTTCAAATTTTAGGTGTACTTTAAGGTATCTCTAACTGGTAAGGAGTTTTTTGTTGACTTAGAAAAGCAAAATATAGATTTTTTGAGGACTTACTTACCTTTTTTGCTACTATTGTAATCCGGATAGTAAGACTTACTTCCATTGATTTATTTCTCTTCATTTGTAATTTGAGTAAACAAACGAAATCAGTCAACAGACGCTTAATGAGAATAGTGTTGATCGTTGTTGAGATGTATAAGCTGATCTTAGATAAGACGTGAAATACATAAAACCAATTAATAATACCAATAGTTAGTGTTATTTGTACATATTAACAAATAATTAACGGTGATTTTAGCTTCAAATGTAATTAATCTAAATCATTTACGAACCATTTGTCTAAAATCATAGGCCATGAAGCCCAAAGGAAAATTGATATAAGAATAAACAAATAAGGTCTAGCTCGTGTGAGTCCGCCGGTAGATAGACATTTTAGTTAATAAGTGCTGTCATGTGATATATTCCGCTCGGTATACGTTACACTATAAATAGCTTATCCTTGAAACTTTTTAACCTGGTTGTTAGAATTTGATATTTAACTGTTTGATATTACTGTCTACCAAACTTGTACAGAATATGTTTTACTGTAACATCTACATGACGGGCGTATATTGTGATATTTTGGCAGTCTTGTTTTCTATATTTTCTCAGGACACCATTTAAGAAACAAAAGGAACTATTGGTAGTTAGAAACATTTTTTATTGTTACAAAATTTTCTAATTATCCCGTCCCTCCTCCTTAATATGAAAGTATAAAGAGTGTCTCTTTAATTTAAAGAATAACTTCTGGTTTTATATTTGCGTTTGCATTAATATTCAAAGTTTTAAACTGGGTTCATTTTTTCCTATTTGTCCTGATGTCGCTATCAACACAGGCAAAGGGAGGTAATAATACTTTAACAAATTTTCATTTCAGGTTAGTTTTAGCTAAATATATAACTGTGAATGCAAAACTTTGAGAAAAATGTCAATTGTTCTTATATTCATATAATTCCTGAGGAACTGTTTCACATTTTTATACTTATGCTATGTCTATTTTGGCTTAGGCAATTATAAACTTAAAGAGTACATCTACTGAAAATATAATATGTATTAAACCGCAGTGTAATTAATTAGATACTAACGTTTCGAAAACAATCTATTTTACGACCAAAATTTAAAAAACAACCGTTAACTACTCACTGTACCTTTTATCGTCTTCTTGAATACAACTAATGTCCTTATTAGTGAATGGAAGACTCCTTTTTAAAGTCATAATATGTTAATAAAAATGCGAACAATAAGTGCCAATAAATTAACTTCAGTGGTATAAATGACACTTTCTTTGATATCGAAGGTTTTAAATATACGAAAAAGCAGTCAGGGTTATAGGATATGTTATGTCCACTTGCTATATGAGGCCAGATGTTCAATAAAGTTTCAGTGAAATATCTTCATTGGTTCCGGATCTGTATAAGGATTAGAATAATAAAATGCAGTAGTTAGACTTTAAGTTCAAAAGTGGAACTACTTTTGTCAAAATAAAGCATTTAATTTGTAGGACGAAAATTCATAAAATCTGTAAATAGATCCTTTGGAAGCATAGAATGCAACCAAGAAGAATAACAGCGGTTTGATTGAGTCTGTTCATGAGAGGAAATGAAATGTGCAATACCCCTTAAGCTCCCTAGCACCGGCTTAAGCGGAACTCTATTACACATAATATTATCTTGAACAGACTCCATGATCCCAAAGGACCAGAAAATATAACACTGAATCTAAGTACGGGGAGACTTTTAACAGACGCCATACGACACTAAAGATTGCTGTTGTGATACTGAATAAAATTTGTAAAAAGATCTTTTGGATGCATAGAATGCAACAAAAAGAATAATAGCAGACTCGGTTTGATTGAATCTGTTCATGAGAGGTAATAAAATGTGCAACACCTCCCACGCCCACTAGCATCGGCTTAAGCTGAACTCTGTTACATATAATTAAAAAAATATATATGTTTATTTTCTGCTTTTTTTTACGTTTGTCTGTTTTTTGAAAATAACAGTGCAATGGAGAATCTAGTAAGTGTTACCGATTTATTTGGTAATACACGGACCAGTGGCGACTGCGCGAGTGCATGTGTGCACTTGTGCGTGCGTATGTGTGTGTGTGCGTGCGTTCGTGTGTGTTCGGGATTTCGTTGTCTTTCAGACTGAACATTTGGCCTGCTCAGATTTGCAGAACTGTTTAATTCCAGCATTAGTTTTACAATAAATGCAATGACAAACAACGTTGATGTGCACATTTTACTTTGAATTTTTCGTCAGTGCTTCTGGCAACAAATCTTTGTATGACAATGTCAGGCTATACGATCTTTATAATATACCTTACTGTAAGTAGAAATACAATTGTGTAAGACATAATTCTGTCAATGCTCATTGCATGATAACGGAAGTTACGTTTAGGGTCATAGCAAGATACCGGAAGTAGCGTTTAGGCCTATAGTAACAATAAATAGCGGTCCGATGGCAACACTGTCTGATTACGAAACCAAGTGATTTCGAGCACCTGCTCCTCTAACTAAAATACTATCTTTCAAAAGAGAGTGTTGTGTGTGGGTGCTTCACATGTTTGTAATCGACTTTTACATTCATTGGCATTATTTTTTTTTTGAAAATACATAATGTCAACACATTGCAGCACGAAGTCCTCGTACAATATTTCAAATATCACAAAAGAAACCACCATATCAGATTGGTCTTAATAAGTAATGATAAATGTACATGTGTATACCAAACTTATTTCATATATCAGTTTGCAAGAAACAAATATTTGCCAGAATGAATTTTGAATTTTCACTTTTCTAGAGTGTATACCTAAAAGTAATGAGTACGCGTCTTGAATGGATTTTGGATAGGTATACAGAATTATGTTTTCTTGATTTTTCTGATCTTAATATATATTGAATGAATGAATCTTACTAATCATTGAAATCACAAAAAAATAAGACAACTTTATGACAATATGATACATACTAAATTGTCAAAATGTATGACAAGAAGGATGATAAGTTGGATTAGTATTGCAAATTTCCCCTATTTCGAGGTGCATATACTTCATGCAGCACCTTACAGTGTATATATTTCTTTTCATTATTTCGCTTTGCTAGAGGGTAAAGACGTGTTGAGGATTTCAATGAACGTAATAAATGTTTTACAAAGAAGCTTCTTTAGCAAGGCTACCGTAATAATAAATCACGTAATTCCTTTACTTAATTTTACAATTGTAATTCAGATTTGGCTTTAAAATTTGATACTGAGTAGTACTTTTAAGGCACTTTTGCGAAAATTAGTAACTTCGTCTGGGTCATGACTGATTTTACAGAAACAACACCAAACAAAGTCTACTGGATGCAATTCAGCAGTTTCTGCCGTACACTAGAAGACCTTCACCTAATGACATTGCAAATAATATCAAGCCTGTCACTCATTTAGTCCTCAACACCCGCATTAATTTAAGTGAGAGGTTGGGAAACCGTCCACTGTTTCCAAATATAGTCATTCTCATACCTGCAAGCGATCTTGGCCACGAACGTTTAAATAGCACCATTACATGGGCAAAGAACCTTCATAAGAAGTATAATCAGACAATAATTATTGGCACTGGAAATATTGACCTAAGACAGTTGGAGATCATTGCTTTCTCTAGAACATCAAGTCATGAATCTTATTTGCTCATGATATGTAAGAGAAGTAATAAACTCTGTGACAGATATGCCGGTTGTATTGACTTAAATGATTTCAAAGGCGTCCAGCCACCACGGTTCAATTATCCTGCAATACCCACAAACACATGGCAGTGTAAAACACAAGTTTAAACTTTGTTTAGGCTTACAAAAAGGGAATTATTTGCTACCACAAATAATTGTAAATCAGAAGAATTGTTTCAACAGCAATGTAAAATTGAATTAATTTGATGGAACCAAAATAAACAGCGGCGAAAGGCACAACGACGTAAAAGAAAGCAATCCTGCATTTTTGGGTAAAACACGTGTTTTTCTTGCCGTATTACCCTCCAAGAATTTGCCGAATTTCAGGGTTGGAACGGACCTTTGCAAAAACTGCTTAGAGTTTCAGAAAAACACTGCCTTGTGTTTATAGCCCACTATCTTGGCTTGAGCCTTGTAAAAGAATTATTCGAATCGGTCAAAAAATGAAATACTTACGGCGTTTTTAAGTTTTGAATCGACGGATTTGTTTATAAATTTTCTTGCCGTAATATCCGAAAATGACGTCAAAAACCACGTGGTATGTACACACTGATAGAGGGCATGAAGTGAAATCGTTATCATTATATCATTCAGAAGCCACATGTGTGCAGTCCTCGCTACTGATTTCTTAATTTTGAAGCTTCACTTCATAGCCTCTATCCTATACATAAAACTTAAATGATAGGTACAGTGAACAGCTTTGAAAACGCACATGTAGTAAGACCTCTGTATTTCATGTCTATAAGTTATTGGTTTCACTACGTATAGGATAGTGTCTTTGATGTGAAATCACTTACTTCATGGTCTCTATCCGACTTAGTGTTTTTACTACTTTTTCAATACAGCTATTGATTATATCACCCGCTTCATACCTCTATTCATTGATATTGTATACTTTGTACACTGTTTCTGAATAACTATTGCGAAAATTTAAAAATGCCTTGTATATGAATGGTAAACACTAAAATGTATAGCTGAACTTAACATACCGTACGAGTTACCTGTCACACGGTTAAGTTATTGTTTTTTTGCCCTCGGGGTAAATAATTAAGCGAGTCTGAATTATTATCTATCTATCTTCCGTGACTGTCTAACCCTTTAGTAGATACGTTCGTGCGCGTCAAGCGACAAAGATTGTTTGTAGAAAATAAAATAAAAGCGGGCCAAAATAAAAGGGAAAGGAAAATTCTTTAATGATTTAAAAGATAAAAACATTGGTGAAGAGCAAGGTTATGGTGAATTGTATTCAATGTTGCAAACAGCGGTATTGAACTGCTCAAAGGTTGGAAGAAAGGGAATGTCGGGCGGGAGATAATTCCATTGGACTATAGTCCTGGGGAAAAAGGAGTATTTGTAGTAGTCGGTGGTTGCACAGATTAACCTGTAAGACACTTGGTTGCCTAGTAAGGGGTATGAGATAATCTTCCATGGGGATTGCAACCAGCTGTTTTGAGTTTTTATACATAAGTGGGAGTCGAGAGTCAATGCGCAATAGATCTAGTCTGCGCCATATTAGACTGTATAGCATGTCAGTGACACTGGAGGTACAACCAAAGTCAGACGTAGCCCAACGCGTTACCCATCTTTGGGCCGCTTCCGCTTCTATTTGGTCTATTTGGGTTTATGTGTATGGAGACCAGACCAGATATTCCACCTGTGGTGTGTCGAGTGTCTGATTTGACATGGACTTAAGGGATTTGAAGTTAACCTTTATATTCCTGCAGAGGAAACCTAGAGTTTGATTTGCCTTTTTGGTTGACCTATTAATGTTGTGCACTGATTTGACAAGGTCATTTACAAGCATATTTAGTTGTGTCACACGGTTTTTTTTTTCTCGGTCTATCATCGGGACAGCGGCTGATAACCACACAATGATAGGATTCAGAGACTGCATGGGCCGCTTCCGGTCAGCCACCAAAAAAGTACTAGGCGAATCATTATATCATTGGTATGTCACATATATGCTAAAATTGTTTAAGTTTAAGGACAAATTAAATGAGATAATTTTAGCCGCCATAATACACTCTTCCATCGTACGCATTTATTAGTTTGAATCTTACATGATCTCTTTAACTTTTCAAATTTAAAATGTCAATAATTAAGATTGTTTTCTCCTCGAGCTCCAAAGAGGTAGATCTAAAATTCAACAGATTCACAGTTCAATATATCTTAGCTATCCAAACACCTAATGACAAAATATTTCTAGTCCATTTCACAAACATCAAAATCTAATGACCCAATTAACGTGTAGAGAACCTCAGAACCGATATCGAGGTCGTTCCCAATGGCATACATGTACATTGGATCAGACGCCATTTCAAGCAATAATGACGTCATATTGATATTTGCATCGATAGAAATAGTAGCCAAAATAACACCAGTATCTTTTAGACTTTTCGCTTCTGTTAACACTTCATGCTGGTTCTCGTTTTCAAGATTTCCGCTGGTAACCAGTAAAGCCAACTTTCTAGTTTCTGTCCTTGCCCCATTTGAAGACCGGAAACCAAACTGTCGCAAATGTTTCAACGCGTTTGTAACATTTCCGCTTGCTGAAGATTGTCTCATTCCGTTAAGTTTGATAATCATATCCGGCGCCGAAAAGTACAGATTAAACGGAAAAACGTCCTCAACCTTGTGTGAAAAATGAGACAGGCTGACGTGTATGCTGTCTGCTCCAATTGGAATTGCATTCAGAAGAACCCCTAGAGCAGAAATTTGTTCATGGTAGTTGACGGGCGAGATATTGCCAGAACTGTCGACAATTATAGCCACATCACTAGTACTGTGATAACAATCTGAAATAATATATCGAAATGTATCGCATTTTGTACGTATATTTTAGTACCGTCGAAAAACTATTATGGGGTATCAAATTGGATAAATCAGTGTCGTTAAAATTTTAGTTGTAATTCTTATACAAAGTTCATACGAAATTGTTATTTCAATAGCAATTATAAATAAACACGTTGTATTTACATTTAACGTAAGGTACGTGTTATTGTTACAAATAACAATATTTTCATAATAATAAGTTACTATTCTAAATGAAACTGGTTTTAAAATTTACAAGAAACAATTAGATCAAATGAAACATAATATTATTAGAAAAAGTTTTAGTTTACATGAAACAACAATAATCTGATAATGCAGCAAAGATCTCTTAAAAATGCCGAAAAAAGGGAACAAAACGTATTTTCAAAGCAAAACCTCTTTTTTTGTAATGAGTAGCGTAAAAGTACCTGGGCACTCATCCATAACATGCGCTTTTAAGATGGCATTTACAGCGTCTTTGCTGCTGGCTGGAAATACTCTCCTCCAGAGACTAGCTATATCAGCCAACTCTTTGTGGTTGATTTGGTTTCCAATGGCAACGGATATGACATCAACCCCAGTCTTTTTCAGTAAATCCGCCTGTAGTATTGTATCAACAGGGTCTGATGAAAGCCCGTCACTTAACACAAGGACATATTTATATACACCGTTTCTGGCACCTTTAGCGGCAGTAAACACTTGTTCCCGTATAGCCAAAAGTCCCTTTCCAGTAAAACTTGGGCCATTATCAAATACAATAGAATCTATCGCAGACATCATTTTAGTATCATCTGAATAACTATCTAGGTAAAAATACACCTTTGCATTCAGTGAAGCTGTGACTAAAGCAATTTGAAAATCATTTGGTCCTATTGGAAAATCAGATATAAAATCCTTCACATACTGCTTTTGGTTTTCAAAATCAACGCCATCTTGACTTTTTGAGGTATCCAAGAGGAAAACGACATCAGCGCCAGTCGGAAACTGGGGTTTACACATATCTGAAAGTTCCATTAAAAGTGGTTAACTTATACATAAATTTTTACGCGAATTTACCCCGGTAGCATAGATTATCATAAGATCATTTAAACTTATTGCTTTAAAATTGTACGACTCAAATCTTAAAAGGTCTTTCGTTAATGAATTATGGCTATAGCTGATGAAAGATAACTGGAAGGCGTACAAAACTTTTCTTGAATTATTTAAAGAAACATTTTTGCTAACTTTTTGTAACTCTGACGATAAACGTATAAGCATTAGTTATAAGTCTGTGTTATCAATTATCATTTTTACCCGAAGGTAGGCCAGATTAGAATATTACATGAAAATTATACGGAAGAAAGAATATTATTTTTTTTTGTACCAGCAAACTGAGAACTTGCTTAATTTCATTTTACCGTAAGCAAATTTGTCTTTTAATTTTGCGGAGATTATGGCATTTTTGTTCTATAATTTATTAAAAAATGGACATTCCTTCTTGATTTCGTTATTTCAATTATCTGAGTAAAATGAAAGAAATGTTACACATTTAATTCTAATTAAAGTCAATACATTAAGCATTAAGAAGACCTGCATTTCCATTTTTTTTTCTAATTGAAATTGTAAATGGATTTATAACTATACGACATTAAACATTGTAAAGTTTCATACCAATTTCACAGTTTATTCCTGTATAATCTTCTGTGCATGTGCAAGTATAGCTGTTCAGATGGTCATGACAAGTGCCGCCATTTTGACAAGGGTTGCTGTCGCATTCGTTAGTCTCTACATCAAATATAAATGTCATATTATACCAAAAAAGGAGAAAAAGTTCCCTATTGTAGGGATAACACATGTTTTTTTTCCGTGTTATTACAGAACCGAGGGGTTGGTTTGTGCCCTAGCCGGTAGGGAAACGAGTTACACTTCTTATAATTTGGAGTGTATTTTCCAGATGGACCGTTAGTCATAATCAGTCGTGTATTGTAAATTGATTATAAGAGCCGCGCCATGAGAAAACCAACATAGTGGCTTTGCGACCAGCATGGATCCAGACCAGCCTGCGCATCCGTGCAGTCTGGTCAGGATCCATGCTGTTCGCTAACAGTTTTTCTGATTGCAACAGACTTTGAAATAGTTTGAATGTTTGAAACTTCACACACTTGTTCACTTTGATGATCTGACATGCAGTGTACAAATTAATAACCACTTTCTCGTGGTTAAGTTGTTACCACTGGCTGGAATGAATTGAAACACACAGTTCTGCGCTGTATAGTGTGATGTATAGATTCCATATCTACAGTTTGCTATTCTCTAAAAGTTATGTCCCTTATTTCAACATAATATTTTACAAGGCGTTTGAAAAGCCTTGTATAATATTATGTTGAAATAAGGGACATAACTTATCCTCAAAAAGCTGTTGTTATTCAGTAGGAAACTTTTCTGATTAGTTTCCACGTTCATTTATGTTAATTTCAATGTGTGTCGTTTTAAGGAAAAGGCTGGCAGAGGTTACCATTTAAAGCCGCGCGTCTGGCACATACGGTCCTGGCGTATTAAACTGTGTGTGCTTTTCATTTTGAGATATCGCTTAACTACAAGTTCGACCCGGAGGGGCACCTAGGTTCTTTCTCCACAATCAAAAGCTGGTGTTGCTATATGACTGATAAATGTGTCGCTGTGACGTTTAACCTAACAAAAATACAATTTCGATTTACCCTGCAAAAATCGTGCACTGATATTTGTTATAAAATGCATGTGTGCCATTTATGGCAAGTATACGGTGCCCCTAAAGTGACATGTTACACACTTTTTTCCAATTAGGTAATGTGAGACTTTTTTTTATTTCGTTTAAACGAAATGATTTCGTTAAAACGAAATGATTTCGTTTAAACGAAATAAAAAAAGTCTCACATTACCTAACTGGAAAAAATGTGTGTAACATGTCACTTTAGGGGCACCGTACAAGTAGATAGAAGGCGGTAGAACAGATTTTTTTCGTAATTTCACAACAAACTGTCAGAGTGCATGTTGCAAATATAAAAGTTACAAATATCAAAGATTATAAAAAGAATTTGTAAATTTACAGGTTTTGTTCAATATAGTAGATCTATATTTAGTTATATGCGGCACTTGGTTAAAATTTATATTATTTTCTTGTATTTCTATAGATTAGTTAAAACAGTAATTAATTACCTGTTTCACAATTTATTCCCTCGTAGCCTGCTTGGCACGTGCATGTATACGTCCCAATCCCATCTGTGCATGTGCCATATTTGCATGGGTAACTCAAACATGCATCATCTGAATATAACAGTAATGATTTTTTTTTAAATCTGACTAGATTGTTTTTAGCACGTTTCTTTTCATCAATCTAGTATGTGCTGTCGATTAAGGTGGTTCTGAACGTTCAGATCTTTTTTTTTTACATTGTAGAATTTGATTACACCTTGACTTTTCAAAACGTAAGAATATATTTAGAAATTTTTGCATCGTATGCACTGCTTTTGAAATTTGGACCTCGCACACGCTTTTTTACCGAGAGTCTATGGGAAATGTCACAATAGTGAACAGAAGTTTTTCTACACTTTAAGGAAACGTCTAAGAGCCGTAACCATGGCAGAGTGGTTATGGTCTCTGACTTCAAATCACTTGCCCCTCATCGATGTGGGTTCTGGCCTCAATCGGGACATTGAATTTTTCATTTGCGGAAGCTATCCAGCTGGCTTACGGAAGGTCGGTGGATCTACCCAGGTGCCAGCCCGTGATGAAATAATGCACGGAGGGGCACCTGGGGTCTTCCTCCACCACAAAAAAAGGAAAATTGCCTTACTGTGTCGATGCGACGTTAAACCCGTAAAAAGAGTCGTTAAGAAACATTTATTGTATAATATAGAGAAATAGAATGAATAGGTCTGTCTGCTTTAATATATTTTGCCCATGATAAAAAATATCTACTTTAAGCAGATTTTGACACATTATTTGAAATTATCTAACGTGCCAAAGTTTTTGACTTCGTACTTTATATTTAGAAAAATAGCAGCGTTATCGTTTTTTTAAGAAAAACAATACTCACATGTTGCCAATATTCATGAAATGAGTTTCGTTCCCGTATGCCAAGCCAGTTCTGCATTATCCGGATAAATGACGTTACTCCATTACTTCCGGTTCAAACGTAAATGAATTTCAGAACCCAAATCCCTTGTGAAAAATAACTAACCTGTACATGTGGTTGTCCAGTGTACAGGGCAAGGAACTGATAGATAGCAAATCATTCCTGGTCCACAATGAGTTCCTTGCGCATGACAGTAATGTTCACGATCACTTTCTTTCTAAAATAAAAAATAAAGATGCACTTCCAAAGTAGGATGCCTTCTTCTACACAATGTCTGATATTTGAATTTATGTATTAAATGTGTGTTGTTTTTTTTCAATGAATTTTTGAAGCATTAGCGTGAAATATATCTCGTAATTTCGAAGTAAAATATTTTTTCACTGGTACAGTAAAATTTTGTTGAAACCATTAAAAAAGGCGTGGAATTTTTACACGTTAGTATCAAAATATGTTTCACATCGGAACAACA
Organism: Mercenaria mercenaria; assembly: GCF_021730395.1. Lineage (NCBI taxonomy): Eukaryota > Metazoa > Mollusca > Bivalvia > Venerida > Veneridae > Mercenaria > Mercenaria mercenaria. Next base: position 40,630,710 of record NC_069378.1, read on the forward strand.
GATTTTACATTTTCACTGGCGGTTAAGCCAATGAAAAACATCAACTCTGGTGAAAGAACTTTCGGTGTTACAATAAAAAAAGACATATCCTTTGTATATTTTATAAACAAAATATTTTGTTTCATTTCTTGAAGTAATGACGCAAAAACAAAGTCATAGAGTAATAATACTTATATGCCGGAATAAGGTATCAGAAACAGCGCACTATTTTTGCCAATTCTTCCGCATACTTGTAATTATGAATCAAAGTGCATATAGGGTGTAAATTAGTTAAATTGTATTATCTATATTTTAAATCATTTACGGGTTTAACACGTTGGGAAAGGTATTATCCATACCATTTTCAATGTGAGTCAGAATATTAGCCATAACATTTTGAAATGATAATTGTATGAAATAAGAGCTAAAATTCTTTATTCAAAACACTGATTGCTAGAAACGAGTAAGCCCTGGCGTTCGATACCGCTCTTGCGTTCGAGTCCTCTCCTGCGTTTGAATCAGACCTGGCGTTCGAGTCAGCATTGGCGTTCGAATCCGCCCTTGCGTTCGAGACCGCCCTGGCTTTCGAGTCCACCCTGGCAATCAAGTCCGCCCTGGCGTTTGAATCAACCCTGTCATTCGAATCAGCCCTGACGTTGGAGTTCGAGTCCGCCCTGGCGTTCGGGTCAACCATGGCGATCGAGACAGCAATGTTCGAGCGTGCGCTGTTTCACAGTAAACATATATACAGCGTCATGCACTGTAACTTTTTCAAAGGAACACCTACACACAGTTAGAATGTACTTACAGAACACGCTTGCATATTACATTCACAGCCTACTTCATCACTGATACAATCTATAGGCCACACTTTGTTCGTGCAATCGACTGCCCGCCGACCTCTGTGAACCTTGATAAACATCCTCGATTGCTTCTCCGTGATGAACGGATAGGCTGTCTGTTGGTAGCAGTTTGGCGGCTCGACGTAACCTTCAGCTGTATTTATCAAATATCTATGTCACAACATGTTTGCAAATTGTGTTGATCACAACAAAAAGTGAAATGAACAACATTGTACTCATTTATAATAAAACTCAATTTGGTACAGTCAGTTGAAGTTTGGCAGATTTCGGCCGAGTGCTCATTCTGTCAAGCACATGACTTTAAGTTTTCACACAGGGTGTGATTGTAATGAATTCAAGAAAATGAAATACATTTACATTGGTGTCAAGTGTAGATAAGCTTTATGTGAAGCAAATGCCCAAGTACCATTTTGAGACTGATACCCGCCAGTGGGTTATTTTTATCATGCGATGTAGCCATTATAATGTCATAAAGATGCACTAATATTTTTTATCAAACAATAATTGTTGTGAAATAAGCACAATGAGTTTTTAAATATCAACATCTCCATCAGCTATGTTAAGATAATGTCATATTCTCAATCTGGAAGTCTTGCGTCCACACAGTCAAACGACTTAAACCCAGCAAGCTTAATAGTACTGAACTATAGAATGGTCAACAACACAAACTATATATAGAAAAAATATTTTTTTGTGTGTATTAACGTTTACAGAAGCCCAATGCACATTTATCATATCGAAGTCAAGTGCGTTTTAGCTCGACTATTCGAAGAATAGTCTAGCTATTCTACTCCACTGGCGTCGGCGTCGGCGTCACACCTTGGATAAAGTTTTGCATGCAAGTACATAAAGCTATCATTTTAAGGCATATAGCTTTGAAACTTATTTTTTCTTTTTCTAGGTCAATTACCAACCTCACTGGGTCAGGTTCCATAACTCTGACGTGTATTTGGAGCAAATTATGCCCCCTTTTGGACTTAGAAAATCCTGGTTAAAGTTTTACATGCAAGTTACTATCTCCAAAACTAATGCAGATATTGAATTGAAACTTCACATGTGTCTTCGAGATTATAAAACTAGTTGATAGCATCAATTCCCATAACTCTGACCTGCATTTTAGCCAAATTATGTCCCCTTTTGGACTTAGAAAATCCTGGTTAAAGTTTTGCGTGCAAGTACATACAGCTATTGCTAAAAGGCATATAGATTTGAAACTTATTTTTTCTAGATCAATTACCAACCTCACTGGATTAAGTCCCATAACTCTGACATGTATTTTGGGCAAATTATGCCCCCTTTTGGACTTAGCAAATTCTGGTTAAATTTTTACATGCAAGTTACCATCTCCATAACTAAATTAAATGCAGATATTGAATTGACACTGCACATGTGCCTTCGAGGTTATAAAATTAGTTGATAGCATCAAGTCCCATAACTCTGATATGCATTTTGGTCAAATTATGTCCCCTTTTGAACTTAAAACTTTTTTGATATTTTAACATTTTGGGTAATATTTTCCTGCTTCTGGGAAAATATTTCGAATAGTCGAGCTTGGCTGTCTTACGGACGCTCTTGTTGTCTAGGTAATGACATTTTATATAGTCTTTCAAACATGAACACCATATCTTACAACCCGCAGGTAGAGCGTCGGTCTACGGGTCACGGGGTCGTGAGTTCGATCCTCTGGCTGGGCGTATGTTCTCCGTGACTATTTGATAAACGACATTGTGTCTGAAAACATTAGGCCTCCACCTCTGATTCATGTGGGGAAGTTGGCAGTTACTTGCGGAGAACAGGTTTGTACTGGTACAGAATCCAGGAACACTGGTTAGGTTAACTGCCCGCCGTTACATGACTGAAATACAGTTGAAAAACGGCGCTGAACCCAAAACAAACAAAACCATATCAAACATATTCACCCGCGGCTCAGCCACTCCTGAAAAGTCTGCATCTGGTGTTCATTCGTGAAAGATATTTGAATCAAACAAATGTCCTCTAAATATCAGTGTTAATATTCAAACTTTGTTATGATTTCATACAGCAGTGTTCAATAATTTACTGATGGGTGGATATGCGCTTTGGTTATATGTACATTTTGAATATAACATACTTTAATATTTCAAATGCCCGCCCGTGATGAAATAATGCATGGAGGGGCACCTAGTGTCTTCCTCCACCATCAAAGCTGGAATGTCGCCATATGACCTATAACTGTGTCAGTGCGACATTAAATCCAACCAACAAATATATATATTTCAACATATTTTTATTTTCTATACTATTATTATGCACCAATAAAACCATGATTACTGAAATATAGATTATAAATGGTGAAACTTATTACATAAATTTACAAATACAGGTTTATCTCGTCCAGAGAGAGTGGTCTACAGGTTCTCACGGCACTTTTATCCAACAGAAAATGTTACACAGCCAAGATTTAAAATAGAAAGACATTTACTTACCTACTGCAAACGTTAACATCATCGGTAAGACATAACGCGACATAAGTAAGTCCCGATTCATTTTAATAAGAATATTAGCTTTCTTTAATCGTTGGTAATTTTTTACAAACGATTATGTTGGAGTAAGATCCTACAAAATTGTTTTATTACATTTATCGATCCGTTTGTAAATACCGGTACGTTGATTTGTTGAAAACATATCATTTCAATAACAATCATGAGACTTAAGTTAATTTATGTTCTGTATCGTGAAATCTTTTTTTTTTTGTTTTTTTCATGTTTAAACAAATTTTATTTGTCTTTTTTACGAACTTCATACAGCTACAATAAAAGTGAACTGAGGCCCGGTAAACACTAACCAACGTACGGGTGAATATAGAATAAAGATTGAACTTAGAGATAATACAGTTTATTGTTAGCATTTATATCCCTATCTATTCTTCAGATCCGTTATTGAGTAATAACTGAACTATTTAGTAATTAAGTGATTATGTACATTTTTATTAAAAGAAAATAAATAGATGTAAACCGAATAAATAAATTATGCTATTCTAAAACTGCAAGCTAAACTAAATAATATTTTCATTGAATTTAAGTTTTTAAATATTTTATTGTTATGACGTTTGCTACAAAAACAAAACAAAACATAAATAAATGAGCCGCGCCATGGGAAAACCAACAGAGTGCGTTTGGTACCAGCATTCTCGCAGTCTGGTCCATGCTGTTCGCTAACAATTTCTCTAATTGAAATAGGCTTTGAAAGCGAATGCGCAGACTTGTCTGGATCCATGCTGGTTGCAAACGCACTGTGTTGGTTTCTCGTGGCGCGACTCAAATAATGTTTTTCTCTGATAATGTCTCTTAACATAATTCTCAAAGTTATTTGATTACATTTAAGAAATCATTTATAGCAAAAGAGTGTTTTAACACTAGGGGTTAATGCACGATGGGCGGTTGTACGTCGGGCGTAATAATTTCACGAGGGGGCAGTCCGAGTGATATTATTTGAACGATGTATTACCTCCCGAGTGTATAAATAGTTTTAAAACACTATTTTGCTATGAATTATTTTGATTCTAATATGCCCTGAATCTAAAACTAGATAAGATATAGTATTGCTCTTTCTTGGTCGGAACAAAAGCATTGACGTCACCGCAAGTTAAACGTGACGTTATTCTAGCATAAGAGTGTTTTAACAGAGAAAAGCCTATTAGAATTTCAAATAAACAATGGCTTAAGATTTTCAATGATGTCATGTTAAAGACATCATGAATTTAATAAAGAATTCACGTAAACCGTAGGCCATTTCACAATTTCTCTGTACTTAAAGTGCAAAACGGATAATATTTCTTACAGAAGACACGAAATGGCAATGGTTCTTGACAAATTTTCCCTCAATTTATGATGAAAATTAAGTGCACAAAGCTCTGACCCATGAAGAGGTGGTCGTAAAAAATTAATTGTATCATTTTTTAACGAAAAATACCCAAAATTTGCAGCTTATAGATTCTACCCCAACATTTAGTAAACAGTGGATTTGAGTTTCATCAATTCGGGCATTCATTTTTATTGCAATAATACAAATATGCTATGTACGGAATTTTCATATCTAAAAACGTTTCAGAGACCAACACTTTAGATCACAGCGCCTTAGGGTTGTTTTTCTCTAAAACGAGACACCATATCGTCATATACTTACAGGCTAAATGGTTACTTTTTTCATTTGGAGCAAAACGGTATAATAAGGGTTGCATAAAAACAATTCCCTGAATGCATTATGGAAACTACTAATTTACTGGAAGTTTGAAAATCATGTTAACTTGTGCATTTTACTGGTCTGCTATTTATAAATCTAGATTCAACAAGTTTCATTAAAGGCGGAGGGAGTGGGGCTAGGGTAATGGGAATCAGGTGGGGAAGTATAGAACTTTGAATCAGTTATCCGAATCTCAATTACAGACTTATTTAAAAGAAAGTTATAAATCACACGTTTCATTCCGACGATTTTCAAGGACTAAATGGCCACCGACGATTTACATGGCCAAGCTCACTAAATCTGTATTTGAGAATTATTAGCTTTTTGTTGAGAAATGTGCACTTGTTCTTTAACTGGCCTCATGCATATTCTTGATACAAATTTAACAGCCGTTAAATATAGCATGTTAAAAGTAAACAATAAATTTTAAAGACTTCTTTGTCAAAGATTAAATCGCTGTATAAAGCTATATACATTCCTATTGAAAATGATATACCTCGTTTTGGTATTTGATACCTTTATTGACGGGTTCTTCATTGATCGCCAAGTCCATTATTACATTTAGGCCGAATGAAATTTGTTCTATGGTGAATGTCACAATTTGTGCAGAAAATCGGCAAACAGAACACATATTATTTATAAAAACATGCCTCATGATTATACACATCATAACAATTGATAAAACAGGTAAACTCAGGCAAACTATTGAGCTTTTATGACATTGTTATGGCAATATATTTACAGTATTCAGGGTGAGCTGTGAATATAGGTAGATTCAGGGTGAGCTATGACTATAGGTAGAATCAGGGTGAGCTATGAATATAGGTAGATTGTGTATTGAATGTTATTCACATTTTTACTTAAATACCTTCTCTTCTGAAACTGCTTGTTAGGGTTACACCAAGCTCCGCCTGTTGTATCCTGGCATGAATCTTTCTGAATTTGTTCAATTTAAGATAGTGGCTGCGGGCATTCAATTTCAATTCAAGAGTGGTTTTCGGCTGTATTTTGTCGAAACGCCCTTACTTGTTTTGTCTCTCTCAGCTATGTTTTATATTAAACAGAAGTTAAACTTTAAGGTAAGGATCAATGTTTTTATTGTAACATGTTTAACTGAAATGGGCAATGGGCGGATGAATTAACAAGATAGATAGATAGGTAGGTAGGTATGTAGGTAGGGAGGCAAGCAGGCAGGCAGGCAGGCAGGCATATTAGATAGATAGATAGGCAGGCAGGCAAGCAGGCAGGCAGGCAGGCAGGCAGGTTGGTAGGTAGGCAGACAGGCAGGCAGGCAGGCAGGCAGGCTGGTAGGTAGGTAGGTAGGCAAGCAGGCCGGCAGGCAGGCAGGCAGGCAGGCAGGTTGGTAGGTAGGTAGGCAGGCAGGCAGGCAGGCAGGTAGGTAGGTAGGTAGGTAGGTAGGCAGGCAGGCAGGCAGGTTGGTAGGTAGGCAGGCAGGCAGGCAGGCTGGTAGGTAGGTAGGTAGGCAGGCAGGCTGGTAGGTAGGTAGGCAGGCAGGCTGGTAGGTAGGCAGGCAGGCAGGCAGGTTGGTAGGTAGGCAGGCAGGCTGGTAGGTAGGTAGGTAGGCAGGCAGGCAGGCAGGCAGGCAGGCAGGCAGGCTGGTAGGTAGGTAGGTAGGTAGGCAGGCAGGCAGGCAGGCATGCAGGCAGGCAGGTAGGCTGGTAAGTAGGTAGGTAGGTAGGTAGGCAGGCAGGTAGGTTGGTTGGTAGGTAGGTAGGTTGGTATGTAGGCAGGCAGGCAGGCAGGTTGGTAAGTAGATAGGTAGGTAGGTAGGTAGGTAGGTAGGCAGGCAGGCAGGTAGGTAGGTTGGTTGGTTGGTAGGCAGGTAGTTACTAGCTAGCCAGATAGATAGAGATCTGCTGATCCAGAGCGTCCTGAAGACGATAAGTTTTCTAAAGAGGAAATACTTGATTATGTTTAGATGTTCAGCTTTTAAATGAAAAAGGAAACCATTGCTACAGATAATGTATAGATAACACAAGGGATCTGAACAAGTCTTTTTCGTATCTTTTTTCCTGGAAGAAAGACAGCTACAGAAACAAGGCAAAAGCAGCAAGAGGTAGAATAGCAAAATCCAGAGGTTATCTAATAAGTCTCAAAATATTTGGTAGCAATATCAATCACAACAATTCACTGGCGGGTGTTACAGTGATTATGAATTAAAAAAGATAAGAAGAATTCAAGTAAATGTTGACGCACTAAAACTCGATGATATAAAAAAGAATAGAATGTTGGAGTATGTAAAAGATTCAGCAGTTTTCAGATGCATGTATAACCTACTAATGCCATTTCGCTTTAAGTCTGTATATTACAAGTACAATTTAATTACTCACGTTTCAAGAACGCAACCTGTTCAAGATGGAACTGTTACGTAACTGAAATACTGTTGGAAAAACGGCGTTAAACCCAAAACAAAAAAAAAACAAAACAAAAAAACAAAAAAAACAGTTTAATTATGAATGCTGTGATAGCAATGTACACAAAATACATGACCTTGCACGACGTAAAACACAGGAAATGAGGACAAAACAACGCCTTGTAAATGTCAGTGGTAAAAATACCGAATTTTGATACACCTTGTCAAATTAATTTTATGCCATGGAAAGGATTACACTCCTTAACTTTATTTTGCCAAAATTATACGACAATGATATACAGTACGGTTCCCTCATGAAGGGATATATATATAAAATGCAGTAAAACATTTGAGTACAGAGGTTTATCTGTAGCTATATTGATGGTGGGTAAGACATATCATTCTTTTTAGTGATCTACAGTCAAACGTGTATAAAGCATCCAGACAACCTGGCTTCTTAAAGGAGTTGGCTGTTTGAGACCAGTTGAACTTAAAAAAAATCACCTTTGGATGTAAGCTGTTTACAGCAACTGGCTACTTAATACAGGTTACCGCTAACTCAGGTTCAGCTGTATATTATTTTTGTAATCACGTGTTTCCGCTTGGTAGGTGGCGGGGAGATATGGGTCAAATCAGTTAAAACGACATGTGTTTGATTCAGTTTGCGATACACATCTGTTAGTAAACCTCATTAATGCCCTTTGCAATAAAAGCCGACATCGTAGCATTATTTAATTCGTATTTTTTTTACCTCCGGGGAAAAAATGATCAATAGAGCACGCCACAACATAATGATACATGTTTAATAATAATCATTTATTAAAAAAAATGTTACATTACCTTGTCAGATTTTTAATACGTAAAAAAGGAACGACTAATTAATTTTCGTTTTAAAGTTTTAGAAGAAAAGTGCTACTAATATTTTAAATACGGTGTGTACTTTTAAAGGAATGGCTATCAAACCAGGTAATCTGTTCTCAACCTTAACTCTTATTTCATACTGTCAATAATAATGAAATAAATATGAGGTTGGACTATCTAGTACCATTGGCTGAGTGGTTAAGGCGTTCGACTACCAACCGTGTGGTCTGGGTTCGAAGCCCGGTTTCGTTTTTTTCAAAGTTTTTACTTATATTGAAAATTGCTAATTTCTTTCTTTTTTTCAATATTATTAGCGTGACGTTGCCAACGTCATTCAAACGTAATTTGACGTAACTGTAATGAGCGTATTCATCTCTAGTTGGTTTGAGTATGAGTCTGGTCTGGAATCAGTTGGGGGAGTAAACACCTAAATCTAAATTATTTAATATCATAATGATCAGAGACCCTATAAGTAAAGACGCAAACGTCTAATCATGGGGTTCCAATATTGACCAATATTTAAAACATACGTTGCAGCAAAAATATTACAAAATGATCATTATATATTTATATAGACCTGTGCCCTAGAAGGAACTTTTGCTATGCTTTAACTTGTAAAACATTTAAGAGCAGAAATAAGACCAAATTGTAGATACCCCCAATAAAAAGAACGATAGCCCCAAATGTGACCTTGTTTCCATTTCGGATAAAATGACACCTGATAACCTGCTGATGCAATTTTTCGGCGAACGCCGTCTATGAACGAATTTGTGACCTGGACTAACCCATGCCACGTGACTTAAGTTTGCTCATGGTTGGACGAGAGTGCCATTCTGTTTTTTCACTTTGCTGATTGTGCAACGCTGTGTCAATCTGACTAAAGTACTTGATCTTCTAAACGAAGATCTGAGAACGACCCATTCACATTCGTCTTCTGTATATTTTGGATTTCCATTATTGCTATTTTTATGTTATCCAATCAGGCGACTTGTTCGATTGTCAAAGAGTAAGAAAAATATGCAGTTATTCCAGGACTCGAACCCGGGACCCCTCGCTTACAAAGCAAGTGGCCTACCGACTGAGCTAACCGGCTATCTGATACATTACGACATAAGAATTGTAAATATCAAAAGTCAATGCTAGAGGTAGATTTGCAAGATGTTGTAAGCTAGGCTCTGATTGGCTAGTGAAAGGGCCGTCAGAACGAGGCAATGAATAGGTCGTTTTCAGATCCTATGCGTAGCGTAATAGGAGATGTACTTTAGTCAGATTGACGCTGTGTGAAATGTCAGACAAAGCGTTTATCCTTAATGACGCTGTGTACAGTTTTAAAGCTACGTTTCGCTCAATAAATTTAGCAACAATATTTATATATCTAAAAATGATAAGTAAGATAATAAATATGATAAAACCCTGTTCAAATATCAACAGATATCAATTTACAGAGAGAGCTGAATACGGTCTGAGTATCACATAAATAAGGGTATGATTAGCCGATCGATTAAAGTCTTCTAGGAAGAGAAGTGTCTTCCAGACAGACAACTGCTGTAATTATTCGTCGTAGAAAAAAAAAAAGAAACAAAACTGCACCCCTAAGAAAAATTAAAAGAAAACCATTAAAATTGTGAAAGTGTCGTGTTTGGTTTTGCTATTTGCAAAATGTTAGATAAATGAAAGAATAACACAAATGATAATGAAAACCTCATAAACTCCTTGTCTTATTACAATTCGCCGACCATCTTTTTAAAAGATATTTTGTGGTGTTTAAATTCTTTTTTGCTTTCAAATAGATAACAGCCGCCGTCCTGGTACAACAGAGATCAGACTATGCTCAATATATGCGCTTTTAAATGATATGGAGTCACTTTTAACCAAAAAAAAAAAAACCAACAAGTATTGTAATGGCGTATTAACTCGTTTGCTTTAACGGTTGTTCAATATATATGTTCATATATGCATTTCAAGTGGTTCTGAAGCATTTTACAAAATTTCAAAAAATTGTAACAGCGAACTTTTAAGTACACTTTATTAAACGCACAAGTAGCGGGACTGTTAAGTGCTTAGTGCTTTTTATTGCTATCTATCAATAATTGAGATATGTATGTCATAGATAATTAAACTCAATACCAGCCTATCATTCTATTTTGTTATAACATACCGGTATCAAAAATAACTATCAAACAAGAAACAATTGAGACGCAACATTGACAATAAGCTATCCTCAGAATATGCAATCTAGTTATGAACTGGGGAACGCCCAATGAACACGGGGTACTGTTTCTCACGTGTACATTATTAATCATATCATGCTTATGTATTTCAAAATTTCAACTTTCTTATTTCTGTCCTCTATCAGAAAATGAGCCGTGCCATGAGAAAATCAACATAGTGGCTTTGTGACCAGCATGGATCCAGACCAGCCTGCGCATCCGCGCAGTCTGGTCAGGATCCATGCTGTTCACTAAAGGTTTCTCTAATTGCAGTAGGCTCTAAAAGCGAACAGCATGGATCCTGACCAGACTGCGCGGATGCGCAGGCTGGTCTGGATCCTTGCTGGTCGCATACCCACTATATTGGTTTTCTCATGGCACGGCTCAAATGGAGAATAATGCGTGCAATGTTCATAAGAGTAATGGAAAAATACATCAGAAATCGGTAATAACTACAGAGGTATTAGTGCAAATCCTAAAAGCGTATCTCAATACATTAACAAAGACAATATGGAATTGGCTAAAATATTTATAATGTATATCTGTATATTTGCCCACAAACGAAACATGTAGTACATCATTTTGTCCCAAACATTATGTATGGAACCAAAAATCTACATACATGCAGTAAAATAATAATCATAAAAAAAATAATAAAATTTTGTCTTACATTAAGTTTAACCCTATCAAACTGAGTTAAGCGCTGCTGATTGATCCGCAAGTAATGTTTGGTCAGATATAGTTTAAATAACAGTTTACGTTTATACATTTTAAATCTATCCACGTTATTCGACCTCATTGTGAATATATCTGAATATATTTTCATCGTACAATTCATGCATTGGCGTTCCATCTGGTGGTATGTATGTTACTGCTATATACCAGTCACTATCAGTTTTAAAGAAGTCTTTAAATTTGTTAATTTTATCCATACGACAACACCAACATGATTACTTTCACGAGTTTAAGGTTAAGAAGTAGGCCTTGAGAAACAAAAATCAAACAACACCAAATCATAGAAAGAAAGAGTTGTTTGACATGAAAATTGAAAATGATTTGGTGTTGTTTGATTTTTGTTTCTCAAGGCCTACTTCTTAACCTAAACGCTTTTGCGAAGTGTGTTTATATAGATTATTATACCGCCGCTTGATCGTTTTGCGCGACGATGCTGAACCTTTCTATGTAAGTGTATCGGTTGCTATATCCATTTAGATCAATTTTAGATTTTATTTTCGTCCAAGTTTCATATAAACAAACAATATGATAATCTGAGATAAAATCAGTAAATTCACTACATGATCGCTTCGCTTTTGTCATTCCTTCTATGTTCCATGATAAGATATTAATACCACTCTCTTGTAACCCCTAGACCTGTGCCTGTGGATGTGGCGGAGGTATATATTCGTTTCGATCGGTGTAAAGCTTATCGTACCTGAAGTATGTTTTCTTTCCCGCCGTCCTTGCATCCTTAAATGCCTAACTTAGCGACTTCCTTTTATCGGCAATATCATTTGGATAGTGGGGGCTGACACCTAACATGTACCTTTGAGATTCGGACATGCCCTGCAGACTGATTCTCGATCTTCAAAATAACAAAATTTAAACAATACTGGCCATGTTGTTTTCTTGTCTGGTAGAAGTTATCTTCGATTTTCAAATGAACACTATGTGATTTCGTCGATTCACCTATCTGAAGATAAATTTCTTGTGAAATTTTGTCACACTATTACACATCAAAAGACAATAGAGGACAGTTGCGAACTACGTTATGGAGCATGATATGAGCTGCGCCATGAGAAAACCAACATAGTGCGTTAGCGGCCAGCATGGATCCAGACCAGCCTGCACATTTGCGCAGTCTGGCCAGAATCCATGCTGTTCGCTAACGGTTTCTCTAATTGCAATAGGCTTTGAAAGCGAACAGCATGGATTCATACCAGACTGCGCGGATGCGCAGGCTGGTCTGGATCCATGCTGGTCGCAAACGCACTATGTTGGTTTTCTCATGGCGCGGCTCATATTTTTTCACTGTAACAGTGTTTTACTTTATTGTAGGTGACGCTACTTTTATAAGTAAACTAGATGAAGAAGGACAGAGGAAAGCTAAAGAAGAGCTAAATGAATTGAATGATGTGGACAGGCAGATTGCCGTTCAAACGCTCAGGCAGTGGGTGATAGACCAGGACTGGTTAAAGACTCCAACAGGTATTGATACTTATATATAACATAAAAAAGACCTATGAATTGTACGGTTTCTCTTTTTTTTCTTTAAATTTTGAAGTATAGGACGTCAAAAATAAATATAATAGTTAAGGCAACTGGAATTCATCATGTTTTACCAGAGACGCCATGTCAAAAATGAACCTTACATGTAGTGATTCACCTCCCTTACAGAAAAGGCCTATTTAACAATATAATATAGATATCGAGCATTTTGGATTTCTTTGAATTACGCATAAAAGTTTGATTGTCTAATTTGAAAGCGCTACTATAAACTGACGTTATAATAGCATAGATATATTAAAAGAGGTGTTTTACATTCACGTTATGTCAGTATAGAAAACAAACATTTCTTCTCTGATCTATGCATTTAATTTTGCTAACTTCTGTCACTAAGAGTTTGAACTGAAATCCAGCAATATAGTTTGTTGCTGTTAAGAAGTTTTGTATATTTATGTGTTTTATTTTAAGAATAGCATATCATAGCAATATTTTGAACATTGACAGCAGCATATACACGTGTATCAGTGATACGCAAATTGACAGCAGCATATGTATACACGTGTATCAGTTATATGCAAATTCAGATATTATGCGCAGAATAATTATGATACGCAGTTAACTTGCTTCTAGTTTGAAATCAAGGTTTACTGGGTGATCAACGTGGTAGACAGCTTTTCTACATATCTAAAGACCATTATGAGAGTTCTAAGTAAACGCTGCATACACCTGACGTTTTTTCCCCTAAAACAGTTCTAGCTACGTAGGAGTGAAAGTACTGTGTAAATTTCGATAAAATGTTGCTGCCTTTTCTGAAATCCGTTTAATAGAAACATGTTAACAAGAACAGGTTAAGGTTAAGATAAAATGAGAGATTACCAGACTTTAATAGAAACATGTTTAGAGAAAAAGTAAAGGTAACATGACAGATTACCACACTCGTTTAATAGAAACATGTGAGAAAAGGTAACATGTTAGCAAGAACAGGTAAAGATAACATGACAGATACCTACACTCGTTTAACTGAAACATGTTAGCAAGAACAGGTAAAGATAACATGACAGATACCCACACTCGTTTAATAGAAACATGTGAGAAAAGGTAACATGTTAGCAAGAACAGGTAAAGATAACATGACAGATACCCACACTCGTTTAACTGAAACATGTTAGCAAGAACAGGTAAAAGTAACATGACAGATTACCAAATTCGTCTAATTGAAACCTGTTAAAAAGAACAGGTAAAAGTAACATGACAGATTACCAAATTCATTTAATTGAAACATGTTAACAAAAACAGGTAAAAGTAACATGACTGATTACCAAATTCATTTAATTGAAACATGTTAACAAAAACAGGTAAAAGTAACATGACAGATTACCGCACTCGTTTAATAAAAAAAACATGTTTAAGAGAAAAGGTAAAGGTAACATGACAGATTACCATAGAAGTTTAATAGAAACATGTTTCAGAGAAAATGTAAAGGTAACGTGACAGATAACCACTCTCGTTTAATACTAACGAGAGAAAGTAGTGGTAACAGGAGTAACGTGACAGATTTTCACTTTATATCGTTTACAGATTTTGCCTTTCTTCTTCGTTTTCTAAGAGTAAGGAAATTCAGCCAGCTTGGTGCTCGAGAGACACTAGAAAACTACTGGAAAGGAAGGACAAATATTCCCGAATGGTTTCGCAATGTTGACCCAGCAGATGAAATTTTGCAAGAGATTTTTAAAACGGGGTAAGCCATTGTGTTGTAAATAAGTATTTAAACATACTGTGAAACAGCAAGATTCAAGAGAGACAAATTATCGTGTATTTCACAAAATTTTATCCCAACGTACAAGTAGAGCACTAACTCATTTTATAATCACAAAATTAAATGTCTGAGTTTATATCCCAACGAAATTACTGTTTTGACCCCACCACGAAATTCCGTGACTATATTTGGAAAGAACATAAATAGTGATTCTTTTAACAGGTGGATTTAACGTCTGATTGTACGCTACACCATAATAATGTGATATCGTACAATCAATAGCTCACAGTAGAAAAAAATAACGTTTCCGGTAGAGAAAACCCTTTTACATCACCATTCATTCGAGTACTTTTTTTTGTCACAAAGAAATCTTTTCAAATTTCACACAAAAAAGAACCATTAATTGCTTACCAGTATCTTTTTGAGGCTTGGCATAATACACACAATGGATATTTGTCAAATTATTATGTACATGTATAGGAGCGGATCCAGAATTTGGGTTGAGCGAGCTTATGGATCTTTTAAATGCTAAACGAAAACATGCAATTGAACTGAGCTGAAAATTTCATCTTTCAGCTTCCATTTTCATCGGACTATCCATCCCAATGAATAAATTATAATGTTACTCGAGCAGAAGGCCTTTGTTTGTTGTCTAAATTATTTTTACGTAATGTTTTTAAGCTTTGAATTTCATAGGAAACCATTGCCACTGTATTTTGATGTCATGCACTGGAAGAGAGAAAAGTATTTATTTTATGCTTATTGGTGAAATACTGGAAAATGGCAATGAGATATAAATTGTTATTATACCTCACTTTTGTCTACAATGTTAAAAATCCCATTACCCGAAAAGGAGATATTTTGACTATCAGAAACATTTTCAGTCTTTTTGACACGTGACCAAGCGAAAGTGACTGTCAGGTCATGTGACCGCGCTGATATTTTGAATGTCATATAAGGGCAAATAACTGCTTCAGGTTTTTAGCCATATGATTGCGTCCCTTGTACACAATGTCATATTGTAATGACGTCGCTATTCAGTGTGTACACAAATGATTACCGCGCTAAAGATGAAACTGTTGAATTAAATGAACCAGAAACATTTTTAAAACTTTTTTATGTGTTTAGTTTTGTTCGGTATAATAAAATAAATACCATTATGGCAGCGTGTGTGACATTGATATTGTCAACCCTCGGAACAGAATGTCACCACTCGGCTATCGCCTCGGGTGACATTCTGCCCTCGGGTTGACAATATCAATGTCACACACGCTGCCATATGGTATTTATATAATATCACTCACAGTGCCGAACTTCTATTTTCCCAGTTAAATTATCTCCCTAGAAATATATTCTTTAATTACCTCCCTTTGCTGCCTTTAAAATTACTGGATTATACTATAATACTCAAGCCATACACGAGTCATGAACTGCTAGACAATCCTATATAGAACAGGCTAGCTATAATTAAATATGTTACCTTTGTCAGCTTGGTTGCTAGGCCTTGCCATTCATGTAGCTACAGATATGTGTCATTGTGTGTTTCCTCTACTTTTTATCCATTGGTTCACTATCGTGTGGTAGATTTTACTGGCGACAGCACATTTAGTTGTTTGTTGTCTTAGTTAATTATCACAAGACATCAACTCAACCTTACGTAATATGCCAGCATTTTCGTCGAAGTACTTTCCCACTACAACTACAAGGCAATAAGCCCAGCCAGTTGTGTTCCAACTTCCATCCATTTTGTTATGCTATGCAGCTCCTAGATCAATATTTCCTAGCTATTTCTATTGAATCCATGATGATATTTAATTCTGCAGCTTGATTTTCCAAGGACTTACGCATATTCCACAGTTGTTTCGAATTTTCGTGTTTTTTTTTTTAATCTGACCTTCAGCGTGTGTTTTGGTAAACAAAGCAAGCTTCCGGTTATTCAACGAACTGACGGATTGACCCGAAAAGTTTTAAATATGCTTCTGATATTTTCACGAAGGCTCCGCCTTCGTGAAAATATTCAGTTGTCTCCCTTATCGGTGATGATATATTTCGATATCTCACTGCAAAAAAACAAATATCCTCTATGTATTATGTTATTACTTTCTGCCTTAATGCCCATAAAAATGTTATTGAGACGAGGAGAACATTTTCCAATCTGCATAGGAATATCAGAACCGTGATGTTAATGATAATATACGCATTAGTGATTGGCCGTCAGAAATTTGTTCTTGCCTTTAGCTTTTACATGTATAGAAATGAAAATTTTTACCTTAACCCCCCCCCCCCCCCCCCCCCCCCCCTCCCCTCTCTCACAAGAATCCGCTAATAATGTACACAGCAGTATCAATGGCAGTGGAAGTTTGTTTTAAAAATGTTTTAAAAATGGTATTGACATTGTTCTCATAATAGAATATATATAAGGGTATGTGTGGCAAATGACACGCTTGAAATTTGTTCATTTTGATATAGTCTTCAATCTATACCTGAACCTCTCGCTAATTTTTACCTGTCTTTCATCAGTAAGAGACGACGAAAGGCCTTGAACAAAAGAAAATCTACTTATCAAGCTGTTACAGATTAATCGTTAATGGCGATTTTGGCTTAGAGCTACATATTTCTTTCATCTGTCGAATATCTGATTAACTAGTTGATGAAAAAGACACGTTTATATTATTGTAAAAGTTTAAGACACCGAATGCTCTCTTATATTGATTTTCGTCACATGGTACCACGATGTTTACTTAAGAAAATAGGAATGTCAAGGTTGCGTTCAAAGTAACTAAAAAACCCGCAGCGCGATGATAACGTTCAGTGCCTGTCACTGAAAATCCATGATTTGGATGTTGCTCTGAATCTGACATTTGTCTTCAATTTTGCTTATTTTACATTTTCTTAATATGATGTTAACGCTGTTTTAGTTGACATATTAATAATGTAATTTCTGAATTCAGTTAGGACTATACACGGGGGTTTCCATAAAAGCTCTGTACATTTTACAAAAGGAATTAAAAGCCAAAGAACAAGAAACAGCGATGCTCTATAATTGTTCTGGACGACCTTGACCTACACGTAATTAAAAAAACTTGAAGGGAGATATTTGAAATTTGAAGACAAAAGAATCCAGTTATAATTTGAACCCTTAGATATATCTATGTGTACCACCACCACCACCACGTGCAAAAACCTGGCGGAACATTTCCGATGAAGATAAAGTTACTTACATTATATTCCGAGTTTGTCTCATAACATTTATTCATTTATTTTGTTGGGTTTAATGTCGCACCGACACAATTATGGGTCATATGGCGACTTTCCAGCTTTGATGGTGGAGGAAGACCCCAGGTGCCCCTCCGTACATTATTTCATCACGAGCGGGCACCTGGGTAGAACACCGACCGTCCGTAAGCCAGCTGGATGGCTTCCTCACATGAAGAATTCAACGCCCCGAGTGAGGCTCGAACGCACATCTTACAGGAGCAAGTGATTTGAAGTCAGCGACCTTAACCACTCGGCCACGGAGGCCCCTCTCATAACATATTACACCTGAATACCTTACACATTACACCTGATTTACCTTTGAAATTAAGTCATGTCTGACGTTGTGCAAATGCACAGTGTATGCCTTTACTATTTTGTTACGTGCATATTCCGTAATACTTGAAATTTACAAATATAATCTACATAATTATACATTTGTACATATAAATACATGTAACAAAGGTATCACACTAAAACGTCAAACCTGTCCAAGGGGAATATTGTTTTATTTCAGTGAGGGAAATATTGTTTGTAGGCAGGTTTCAATCGATTTGAACTCTGGTTGTGTTTAAGCGTAAAAGTTAGTCAATGATTAAATACTAAAATCAATTGTTTTTTCTATATAAAATGCGCATTTTTACATCCAATATAAATGATAATCTTATCTAGTCTACGGATGGCTGCAACCATTTTATTGTATTGGATTTTCACTTTATCCGATACCAGTAATAATCCGCATAAACTCGACATCGCCATCCGATCTCAAGTGACAGATTGTAAACTTTTTTTTTTTCAGTTGGTTCAAATGCCCGATGAAGTACGATAAAAAGGGACGTAGACTGGTACTATGCAAATACTGTAAGTATTTCGTTCGTAATGGTTTTCAATTCCACATCTTATAAAAGTATAAGCACATACGTTTTGAAGCTGTTACATTTAACAAATTGAAAGAATATTAATCAATTGTATATTTATCATCTTTTCACAATAAATACCGTTAACGATAGTATTTGTTCTGTGCCGCTTGAAGCGTGTCTACCATCCATGAAACGCGTATAATTTTTTATTTGAATATACAAACATTCGAATTTCGGTTATGAATAACCGTAAAAGACGCGACATCGTTAAATGATAAATAAATCGATAAAAAAAAAAAGACCAGACTATTCAATCATAAGATTTTAATCGATTTTTGCATTGTAGTATAGCGGTTTCATGTTAGATTTTAATGACGTTTCTGTTATTGCAGTCAGTCTAGTACCATACCGAACTTACTGAATGGTTCATGATAAGTCTTTTTATGTAATAAGACTTCAAAGAAAGATTTTCGAGAAACGTCTGTTTATAACAAGAATAAAAGTCGATAAAGATTTTAACAAATATGCAAGTCCGGCAATTTAGAAGAGATTTTTGTATGTGAATTTGTAATCAGGTTCAAAATTTAACAACATTTTATTTTTGAATATGTATGTTTTGCATTTTATATGTAATGAATTAAAACACGAGATCCACGTGACAATGGTCACACTTTATGTAACACAAACGAAACCACCATGTTAGCTCAGATTTGATGGATAAAAGTATATAAACATGTTCTAAGAGTGAAATAACTGCCAAATAATGACGATCAATACGTTTTTAATTTTCATGACTGTTTTACATTTTTCGTTTTATCCGTTTTGTTATTGGTGAGAAACGGAGATAACAAAATTCATGTTTTTTTTTCATTTTCTTCCTTATCTACATCATGAACGATAGACATTCCTAATAGATGATGCAGCTTCTATGAATCTAAAGAATATTCGAACTGCCATATAGGAACGTCTTTCTTTACGCTTAATTAAATGATAAGACCCCCATTTTAACCAAAATCACAACATGTCTATTTCTTCTGTAGCCGCGTTAATGTTTGATTTGATAAAACGATGTGGAGTCAACAAATTGTACAAAGCTTTATTCCTTGTTTATGACTGGTTATTACTTGACGAGAGGGCCCAAGTATACGGACTGGTCCTTGTAATAGACTACAGTGATATAACATTCCAACTAATGATGGCCACAGCAAATGCTGAAATAGCACAAAAATGTGTAATTTTCTATCAGGTAAGTGACGATAATCACATACCATATAAGAAACAGAATGTAAATATACGGCCCTCTTCTTCTTCTTTTGACATCTTTTGTAAGTACAAAGCTTTTAAAGATAATAATTTGATATAAACTATTACGGTAATTAAGTCGTAGCCAAAGAGATTTTGTTGCACAGATTACCAAATCAGAAAAGTGTTTCATGAATGAAATGTAAATATTTCTCGCAACCTCCTCGCATGACCGAACTTTCCGTACTTTTCAGAAAGTGTTTCTGATTACAACATAAATAAATATACATTTATTTGGAATGAAGTTTTTTGGGAAGTGTCTACAGGTTCTGTGTATAGAATAAATACTAGTAATAGTAACAAGATACAATACAAATTCAGAAACATGTATACTAAACAAATGTATTTGAGCCAAACCAAGTTATGAAATGTATCATAAGCTGATACGAATGGCATGTTTTAGAAATAAGTTACCGGTAAGTTTGTTGTTTATCACAGAAAGCACTACCGATGAGACTGAAGGGGATGCATATGTACAATGAACCTACATTCATAGATGTATTTCTTGCATTGTTCAACCCGTTTCTACGACAGAAAATAAAAGACAGGGTAAGTTGCCTAGGAACTGTTCCATATTACTAGTATCAGTATATATTTGTGAAACTCTGAGACGTATTGTCTTGTATCACAAAAATGAATGCCCAACGAGTGACATTATTTTAATTTCGTGTGCACAATATCCATTCTCTGCGACACAAGTTGTTAAAATAACAGTTAAGTATTACATAAAATTTGCATTTGGACGTCGAATATTCTTTTCGGATGTGTGGCATCATTTGTGGCGTCATTTTGTGTGTCGTCGCGTTAAAAAAAATTGACGGTAAAAATTGTCATTTTCCCTCTTTCAAGAGAAAATTTTCATTATCTAAATAACATTAATAAGAGATAAAGCGTATGCAATATAAAGATCCCGGTCGTGAAATACTGCACTCGTTATTTTGGGGAATAATACTGCGTATTTTCATTTAGAAGATCTCTGACATTGGCAATATGTTCTAATGCCGACTGCTATTTACATCTGTTTAAAATTAAAACTTTTGATTATTTCCCAAAGGAGAATGCATGATTTGTTGCAGGTCAGTAATTTTAATAGATGCACATAGACAGCATCAGCTTTTCGGACATCTTTCCAAAAGGGATTTTGTATTCTTCTGGCTATAACTTTACCACAATTTGTACCCAAATTTAAATATTCTTTTAAGAAAAGTTTATTAAATATGTCATAATATCATTATAATTATTCATTGAAAGTCTTCTTAACCACCGCAATATCAAACTGTATAAATGAGTTGATATCTATCATCTTTAAACCACTGGAATCAACATCTTTCGTTATAGTTGACTTCTTTAGTCCGTATGGTCAGTTTTTCCGTAGAAATTTAAATACCAATCTATTAGCTGATTTACAAGTATAGACGGAGGATTTGGTTGTGATATGTATAAATTTTGAAATTACAAGGCATTCAATAATTGTCACTTCGTTAAATTTCTCTTGGATCAGAAGCATAGCATAATTTTACATTTTTCTCTAAAACAAAAGGACCATCTAAATCCCAGGTATCTTTAACTTGTGCAGAAAATGTTACACGTAGTCATTTTAGAGGTGTGTGCGATCACTGGCTTGCTCCTTT
Organism: Mercenaria mercenaria; assembly: GCF_021730395.1. Lineage (NCBI taxonomy): Eukaryota > Metazoa > Mollusca > Bivalvia > Venerida > Veneridae > Mercenaria > Mercenaria mercenaria. The sequence continues at coordinate 40,652,245 of NC_069378.1, forward strand.
CCAATGCTATTGTTTATTGAATGCGTATTGTCTCCTGAAACTTTACAAACTGCTTCAAGTGTGTTCAAGTTGTGTCGCAGGGTCGTTCAGTTCCATATAGGAAAAATGCATGTCGTCTACATATTGACTTATTTTATACTCTCTGTTTTAATACTTATACTTAAAATATAAACTAATTTCGTTTTCCCGCTGAAATAACTTCATTCATGTTTTAAAGGTCACTCCATGATTTCATTTTTTTGAAGGATAATTGATTTCGTTTTTCAGATTAATTTGCACGGGAAGAGTTTGGTGAAAATCTACGAGGTAATCGGAATGGATGTACTTCCAGACGAATATCTGCCAGATGAATACAAAGGACATTCAGCTGGTTCGGCAAAGAAAATAATAGGTATTACACTACAACTATACTTTTAGGAAAGAAGAATAGATGAAACGTAAAAGGTCGCCCCGACTTCATCACAGTGTTGTTACATTTCCTGGTTCTTCGGGATCATTGATTTGAACTCGTTTAGATTTGAAGATTGAATTTTCCATTACTGCTCATGAACAGACTCAATCAAACCGAGTCTGCAATTTTCAGTGTTTGCCTTGTTCTCAGTGCTTCCGAGGGATCTACTTTCCAGATTGTTTTTTAATTTATGAAGTTTTTAAACGCACGACTTTGTTACGAAATGCAGTTGCATTTCTTGAAACATCTGCAAGAAATAGTTGATTCAACTAGAATACATTTTAATTTTTAAAAAGCGGTCAACTAGATTACATTTTAATGTTCAAAATGGCGGTCTATATTATTCTTGAATAATTGAAATAAGTCAATGTGCAGTTATTTTATTTATAATTGTTACTACATGAATTAACATTTTTCTCGAACATATATTCAGCATGTTATTAATGACATAGCAGTTAGTATTCAAAATTTTCCTAGATATCATTGTTTTCAGACGATATGCTAGAGGATATGATGAAACCAGAAGTTCGGGAATACATCAAAGATTTATCAAGCAATAGATATGGAGTGGACATAAAGAAAAGAAAAACGGACGACGCACCTGCTGCTTAGTATAGAAAACTGAACGTTTCATGAACGTTTTTATGTGTTTTTTTTTTCAATGTTGATGTACTAGGTGTACGTAATGATAATATAGTATACAAGTCCTTAAAATATATAAAAGGAAATAAAAAGTCATCGTATTGTGTAATCGCTTGTCTTTGTCATTGTATTCTTAAGTAAATGCCAGTCCTTTATTTATCAATGTATACATAGCCAAAGGGTTTTATTATTGGGAAGATTGCGGTTTTGGAGTGGGACTTATCCCACTGGTCTTTATTTTTGATGAAATTCTTATTCTTCCATATCGAATTAATATGTATAACTTATGCCATGATAGACCTTATCATTTTCCCAACATTAAAGCTTTTTGAAACTACCCTATATCCTACATTTTTGAACATTTAAAAATTACAAACTTACAGGTGTGTCTTATTGACATCGTCAGCTAAACATAGGACCTGGTCATATTGCGAGAAGAATTGTTTTTAAAATTAACCGACGCATTTTGATTTTGTAAAATACAGAAACAGATAAAAACATAAGTAGACCTGACATACGTCGGTAACAACACACTATTTAGATAAGAAGTTGCACATGTCGTACTAATATTAAGTGCCATTAAGGAAGAAGACATGAAACAAATTTAATTTTCTATTTTAGACGAAAAATATTTCTTTATAAAGCATTTCACCTTTGACTTCACCTTTACTTTGCAAATTGTCTATATGTATTGTTTATTTACGTTCCAAAACTAGAGTAGTGGAACACTGTTCATGAAAATGATTTTATAATTACTTTCGCTTATAACCATCTACAATATACTCGATGGTGTACATTATTAGTAGACCTTTCCATGTTTTATGTTTTTGTGAATATAAAGTGCGGCACATTTATAACATTTCGAAGTACTTATATGAATTGTAATGACTAAGAAAGTTATAGCAGTCATGTCTCCGCAAAATCGAGGTATATATTTGCTGTACAGATTAGCCTCAAAATGTACGAGGGGCCTGATTGGCCGATCAGTTAAGGTCTCTGATTTTGAATCACTTGCCACACCCCGATGTGGTTCGAAATCTCTCTATCTTCTCCATGCGAGGAAACCATTCAGCTGGCTTACAAAGGTGTCCGTTCATACCTGAAACAATGCCTGTAAGGCCACTCAGGGTTGTCCTCAACCATCCGAAGCCGGATATAGTCACCATATGGCCTACATTGTGTCGACGTGATTCTGAAAACTTAATCTAACCTTTTGTTTGACATAAGACCTTTGTCCATTTATAGATGGCACTTTAAGTTAATATGTTAATAGGGAATCGATTCTACCGATTTTCGTCGCGAACCGATAAAAATCGGGATCGATCCCTCTACGGTAACATGCGATATACAGAATGAGATATATACTATCGAATTAAAAATTCGTGGATAGAGCGTCTGACTTCGGATTTTTTGGAAGAGTACGCTTTTTCGTTGTGCATAATAAGCGTCCGCGTAACTTGTCCGAACTGCAACGTCTTCCACATCAGTACAAATATGGATATATGGTATACATACACGTAGTGTGCACTTGTAAATAAAAGCACCTAGTGAGTACAGTTCATATAAATAAATATGCCTCTCCGGAGGCTGCGCCTATCCAAGAGGCGGAAACTACCTGTAATACAATACAATATGGGCAGTGTTGTTTTTATTCCAAAATCTACCTTTAAATTGATAGGGAATCGATCCTACGGCGTAGATATGAAAATCGGGGTCGATCTGTCTACGGTAACATGCGATATACCGAATGAGATATTTACAATCGAATTAAAAAGTATGTCCTTCCGTGCTGTCATTAGACAGTTCTTTTCAAATGTTATAGGATGAGTTGAAGTCGGATCGATTCCCGATTGAGGCAGTACCTTATTTCATATTATTCAACCTGTGATTTAAGGTCTTCAATAAATAGAATACACTGGAATCACGTATTGCACATTTCATTTACTGAAATAAAGTAAATAAATTATGAATCTATTAAAACATACCGCGTATCTCTTTAATAACTAATGTAAAAAAACTTGAATATAATTTTTCAGTTCTGCTTAAATTATTGCAGAACTATCTATAATCGTAACGAACCTAAAATCGATCATTTGTTGCAATGAAATATACAGAACATTAAACATAACGTATGTTTGTAAAGTGCTTAAATATAACTTAAAAGGCTCTCGTAGCATGTATCAACGGTTATTCTGGTAGAATGAATGGGATAAATATTTAAAAACAAATACATCAGCTTCTTTCAGAAATGTATACCCATTGAACCTGACCTTGGGTTAGCGTTCCAGTGCCGTGAGCACACGACCATAAAAAAGTTACTGTTAATTACATATGTGATTTAAATAAGTATTATTCATAAAATAATACATGTCTTTAGATGCTGGTCATCATACAATGTTAAACAGGTTTGGATGTTGGCGAAACGTTGTGCTTTCGTAAAATGGTACTAAACGAGAATCCCCGTGTAAATACAATAGTTTACATCACAAAAAACGCTGATAATGGCTGTCCTTTCTCTGTACGAGCTAAGTAATATCGCACTTCTTTGATTGCTGGATCGAAAGTAGCAAACAAACAGATTTTAAATAATCATTGAGAGTGCGAGATAATATGAGAAACATAAAGATGTGTTACCTACTAGCATATTGCTTATCTTTTCAACAGATATAGATCACATCGTTGACCCTTGTTTATAGAACTAGTACCAATGTTATAAGATAATAATAATGAAACGATGTTGAAATTTATACATTTCGGTAAGAATTCAGAATTTCTGATTTAATTGTATTTCCGCTGCTTTAATCCCGAAGAAAAGTATTTTCTAATGTCTTAACAATGTAGAATTAAACAATCTTAACAGTTTTATGTCTCCGTTAAATGTTTCAGTGTTATTTCTGTAGTTGTTTTCCTTCGCCTGACGTTGTCTGTTGTCGACGGCACTGGAAATGCATGTGAGGATATAGACCACCAGGCTTGTGTTGCTATGGCAATGCAGAACGCAAAACTTTGTGATGAACCAATGTTTGCGCAAACTGCCTGTCCAAAATACTGTAACAACTGTCGTAAGTATACATATTACAAATTATTGATAAACTAGATCGTGATTAATTATTAGATCGAACCAGATTAGAACTCAATGGTCGTCTTATTTCAGCCGACTCTGTGCGACTCGAATTGGCTGGGGATAGCGACGTTGAATAAGCGAAACTAATGATATGTGATGATGGAAGGCCGGGGTGCTCAGTGCTAATTGCCGAATGATAAACGGCAAATATTAATCAATAAATATCAGACGCCACATGCTAAATGTTAAATAGCAAATGCTCATTACCTGATGACAAATGCAAATCATCTTTTTGTAACTAAATTACCTAAAACAAATAACTTTAACTTTTGATTATTTAACAATATGCTATGTTCTTCCAGTCTGATTTGAAGTTACAAAATGTTCCGTCGGTAATGGGGTCATTCTACCGATACTGTTTATTCTAAATTGTTAAAAAAAAAAAAAGGTTTTTATCAGAGACAAAATTATGTAACGAGGGCCGGATGCATTCACCAACTTACGTTCAAATCTTTATTTGAACAACCACTTAGCAATAAGCATTCTGGCATTAATTATTTCGCATTTCACAGTTACCATATCATTTGACAGCTAACGTTTTTCTGTATTACGCATTTGTCAGTTTGCATAGCGCACAGGCTTACCAATGAAAATGGATTGGATTTGCCTTCTGCCTATTCAATATAGTTCTTTCAGAACATCCGTTTTTCAAGTTTAAACACTATGGTGACCAAGGTTGGGAAACTTTTCACATTTAGACCCGAACCAGTCAAACCGGAAATCAAAGTAAGCCTATGCATCCGCTTCTACTATGCATCACTAATTTTGTACTAGATTCTAAATTCGGTTGACCTAATTTACCCTCTAAAAAGCTGCTGACAGTCTTCACAGTAACTGCTATAACGGCAGAAAATCCTTTAGAAACATAGAACACAACCAAGGAACGTAACAGCTGACACGGTTTGACCGAGTCTGTTGACAAGAGGTAAGGAATGTGCAACACCCCTTACGCCAAGTCTCCCCCAACCCATTAAGCGGAAATATATCATAGTGAAAGTGAATGTTTTCCATGATCTAAAAGGTCCAAAAATATAACAATACCGAGCTGAACTCGGGGAGACATTTTAAAAGCTGTCACATAGCGCTGAAATGACTGCATTTGTAACAGAGGATAAAATCTGTGGAAAGATCCTCTGAAGGCATATAACGCAACTAAGTAAAATAATAGCAGAGTTAATGAATGTTCAACACCCCTCACCTCCCTACCCCGCCTCCCATTAAGCGGAAATATATCATAATGAAATTAAATGTTTTCCATAATCTAAACAGACCAGAAATTATAACAATACTGAATCGAGTTCCGGGCTACCACATGGCACTTAAAAGACAGTTTTTGTAATACCTAATAAAATCTGTGAAAAGATCCTTTTAAAAATAGAACGCAACAAAGTAACGTAGTAGCAGATGCGGATTTATTGAGTATGTTTATGGGACCTAATGAAATAGCAACACCCCACACACCCCTAGCAACAGCATATAATAAGCGGATTTCTGTCGTAGTAAAATTTAATGTTCTACCTGGTCCAAAAGCTTGAATTATTACGTAAATCTAAACTGTTGGTCCATATTGTGTGCAATAAGCTGGTCTGTAGCAGGTTTCTAGAGCTAAAGTCATCACTTCAGAAAAAAAAGAACTTTGATATTCATTTCTGAATACCTTGATATGAAATTCTAATAGAAAGGATTTCCAGTCGGATCTCTGGAAAAAATAAAAGTTTAACAATTTACAGACAAGCCGTTCAACATGTGTATACTGATGTGATAATGGTTTTCGTCATTTTCCAGCCACATCTTGCTACAGCTGCAATATATCTAGTCACGATGTCAGTTCCTGTAATACCGTCACTTGTGGTAGAGATCAGGTAAAAATCCGAATATGTTTTCTTTCTAGGATTTTCGAATAAGTCATTACGATTATTAAAGATTTAAATGCCATCAAAATCATAATTAAAAAAGTGATTTTGTTTATAAAAAATCATGCCCAAACTAAAACAAATATACGACGTGCAGGGCGTTTGTGATTGGTAACGTATAAACATTGGTAAATAAATAGCTAAAAAAGGACTAACTATGGAGAGCTGGTGACGACTACGCATAATTAAACTCCAAATAATGACGAATATATAAGATCTGTTTTATATGTCGCGCAGATTAAAATATTGCAGAAATATGAAAACTACAAAATAAACAGGAACGCATTATTACTTCGCACATCATTTATCAGGTCTGTCGTATATAGTTCTGACACGTTAACGGCACCGACTTTAGTATTTTGATGTTACATTCTAGGGGTTTTGCCCTACCGAATATTTTGTTTTACTTTCAGGTTTGTATGGACGAGACTATCCCGACAAGAAATGGACATAGACATATTCTTGGATGTGAATCTCGAGCGGTACAGAATAATCAACATCCTCATTGTAGTGCCACAGATCATATTCTTTTTAATATTTGAAACATATATTTCAGTTTCATTCATAATTACGTGTACAAAAATGTATCTCTATTGTAAATTATTAGATATTTTTGAGAGGAGCCTAAAATTTCCTTCAAATACATTGGCATGCTGTATTGCTATTTTGGCTTTTCGAGTTTAAGACCACAACGCGTCGTAGGGAAGCCTAGGATTGGAATATTCTGGTCACATTATATTCTACATGTGTTTGCTTTCATCAAGGGAACGGCTTATTGCATTTGATTGTAGGTTTATAGGTACCGCTAATTTGTTACATGTAATAGAAATTTCAAGGAAATCATTTTGTTTCTTTTAAACACTACGCTCACAAAAGCTTTAGTGACTTTTAAAGTCTACTTATTTGCTTTGTCTTCCAAGATGTGTACCCAAAATCAGCCCGGAACATTGAGGTGCTGTACTGACGATCTCTGCAACATGCCGGTAACGCCGTCAACAGTTAAACCAGCTACCACATTACCCACAACTACAGTACGTCCGACAACTACACTACCCACAATCACAGTACGTCCGACAACAGCCTACACACCTCGACTTACAACTCCATTTCTTCCGGGTAAATAAGAACCAAAAAAAAAAAAAAAAAAAAAAAAAAAAATTATATATATTTTTTGGCAGTAGTTTCTGTTACCAAGAACAGGGTTGGTTTTCAGGAAAGTTTAAATATTAACATGTTTAAGTATGTGAAAGTTGTACAGTCTTCGAGTTGTAAATGTTTCTCTGCAAATTAGAGTAATACAGAAAAAGACTGTATCACCCAGCCATAGATCGCTGTATTAATGTTAGCTGCCTCTTTGTTAAATTCCTCCCTGGCAATTAACTATCTACACAAACGGGTTTTCTTGCAATTATTTACATGTAAAATAATTGTGTTTTATTACAAATTTTACAGTTTGTCCTAGGGATATTATATTGATGATCGACCAATCAGACAACGTCTTGTCTAACAAAAATAACTTAAGGAGTAATCTAGAAGATACGATTGGCCTGATAAAATCGGTGACGATTCTGATGAGTCTAAAGTCGCACTTCTCACATTTGATTCCACCGTCCACGAATACTGGAACTTCGACAAGTGGGTCCAAATTAGTATAATAGACTGTCTTTATAAACTCGACGTTTTATTTGGAGTCGGATAAATTCTGCTGTAGTCCCTTTATAAAGTCAAGGGCTGTGACTAAATACAGAGTTGGTGCGCCTATGATATATTACAGACTCCGGTATATAACGCATTAACTAAATTTGAACGAAAATATCTTAAATGTATATATTTTGTAACCATGGTGATACTAACCCTAACCTTTAGTCAATATATTATGCACATTATACACTAAATGCGTGTGGACATGCCAAAAATGAGTAATTTTGGCGTGCGCTCCAATCAATAATAATTCCGCACATGCGCAGTACGGCTGCACCAACTCTGCAATGAGAAACATTCAAAGTCAAACTATCAAATAGAGGTCTTTTGTAACGGTGAGCTGCTTTCGAATATCAACTTAATTAATGTTTTACAAGATTCAAGTCAGGAGCTTCACACTTTTGAAAAATATCCCAAAAATAAAACATTTTACTGATACTTTTTCATAATATTAGAATTAGTTTCTTAGGAAGTTGTTATTTACATGTACACAAAACGACAGTTTAAAAAGTTTACGGGAAATGTAGATCTCATATTGATTTTTTTTGAAGTGGTTACAATGACAAAGCCTCACTTTTACAAGCCATTCGTTCATTAACTGCGACACCTAGCAACGGGAAAGCGACAGATAATTCTGCAACTGGGGTTTATCTGACGACACACACTGACTACTTCAAAACCGGAAATAGAATAGATATTCCAGACGTTGTGATGATTATTACCGGAGCTGAAGACCCACCCAGCTTACCTCAGCAACAGGCAATGTTACAGAAGCTCCATTCCCTATATTCGAACGTGATATTTGTTGGCATAGGTCAGATATCGATGAAGCACCGAATTGTGTTGGCGACATTCGGTCATGCTTACTTTTTGCACCAGGGTGAAGTTCTGCAATTTGATTTCGTAAAAAGCGAATTAATGAATTTCATTTGCTCTTAAACTAATAAAAGGTAATATAAAACGAAGAAAGATAAATTGTTTGATCATTCTGATTTTTTTTTGTGGTCTACGCTGTCCTGGTGGTTGGAAAAATAACTGTCAGACACAAGCAGATATGTAAGATAATTTTTCTTGCTTATCATTGCAAAATTGTCAAAGAAATTGTAAGTTGTAAAATCGTGCATGTAATTTATGATGTCATTATTATGATGTCACAATACACACATCTAAATTGTCTTTTTCCCTGGGGAAAAACGAAGTGATGTTGTACCGGGAAATCCTTGTCTTTCCCTGCTAGTTAGGCAAGGAACATTGTACACCCCTCGCGGGGATCGAACTCACGACCCGCAAATTGCAGATCTGTGCTCTACATAATTTTCTATACGGGCGGACGGAGAGAGAGAATGAGTTGTAGTTTCATGCCCCATGACTAAGTTGTTGCTCAGTTCTAAGGATCGTAGATTTGCTATGAATCTAATTGTAAATACATATTACATTTTCTTGCTTACTTACCAGAAAAACTTAAGTTTATCCGGGTGAGAGATCATCTTTTCCCTAGGGAAAGGAAAAATAAAACTATACATGAACTTAAAGTTCAAATATCTTTTCTATCCAATGACAAGCGGGGGATTTTCCAAGAAGTAATTAAATTATTTCCATATTATTTCATAATTGAACAAATTGGTCCACTTAATCCTGAAGTGGTACAAAATTAATGAGTATTCATTGTTCCGCCTACTAGGGATTTCCCACATTCAGGGAGGCGGAGCAACTGTCAAAACAGAGACTGCATACTAGAAATAATGTGTCTATATAAATATAAATATCAAATTGTGTTTGAGCATTGACCGGGAAGTGCACTAATTGTTGCTATAATTCATATATATATTCAAATTTTCCTATTGTTCGTTCAAATGTAAACCAGAGGTCAATTAACCTCTACTGGTCTAAAAATGAACCAGAGTGCATAAAGTTAAATCTGCATTGAATAAGAATATAATATTGTGTTCTACAAACTATTTGATAAGTGAGTCTACTATGTATTTATTACATCTGCATGATCTTGTGTACAGACAATGTTGGCCCAGGGAAATTCAAATTCAAATCTTTTTTTTTCTCAAAGTGACCTTTGCAAAATAAAACAGAAACAGATATTTAAATAAGATATTGTAAAAAGCCAAAATTAAAAAGAATATCTTTCTACTGATTTAAGGTAATTTACATTTAAATAAGTCCTTCAAATAATCCTTCAAAATAGTAAATATCCAAACTGGTAATATTTTTTACAGGAAAGTTTCATTTATATCTATAATCTAAGTTCTATAATCTAAGTTCTACACTGGTTCAGACTACATCCTATTTAATATGTTATGGAAGGTTCCAGATTCTTTTCATGTAACACTAAGAATAAAAGAACATTCTGGAAAAAAAGGACAATCCTTTCTAAAAATAACTGTTATACACTGTGTATCAGTATCAACGTTGGATATTCTGGAAACTCATTTAAATGATGTCTTAAAACTAGGTCAGTATACAATTATTTGCCTCAGGGGAAAATGACATATAAATAACAATATTCATGTTTATTTTAAGGTCTTGTAATGAATATCATCTCAAAATGCTTGATGTTCCATATTGACTATGAGCTGTTTTTGTCCTATTTTGTTTTTGTCTAATTTCTCTCCCCCTTTTTTAACACTAGGTGTCCTACCATAAATGACTGTTTAGTAGTTGTGCAAGACGAATAACTGGAATAGAAAAGAAAAGTGAAAATCAGTAAGAGTTGTTCCCCTTTGTTGATAGCTATTGCTCTTTGTTCATGGATGAACACCACTAAATCCGGCTGGTCTTTATTTCATATAAAATCCACTTACTTTGTAATGGTTTTCGACATTTTCTAGCATTTCAGATTTTCAAAGACTTATATTCCCATAGAGAGCTATATCACTACTATAGAAAAACAAAAAGAGGTGTTAAGTTTTATATAAGGAAACTACAGTTCGTGAAATACAATCCGCTGAGTTTACTTCCTTTCGCATCTTTCATTGTCTCTTTTCGAGACATGAAATTCTTACGCTGCCATTTTACCTAACTTGCGATTTCGACAAAATGTTGCACATACATACTGAACAGTGGTAGAGGGAAAACACGATGCTATTATGAAAAGACACCAGTAAAGGTAAAATGATTAGTACTATTTATATTTGGACTACTTGTGATTAACTTGCGGAGGCTTACATTTGATTCGTAAGTGATCAACCTCAATATTTCATTTTTTGCCGTGTCTCGCAAGATAAAACCTCCTTAAAATATATGTCACTAATATTGCCCACAATTTTGTGACTTTGGACAAATCAAATAAGTAAAGTAAGTGTAGTTATAGCCAAACTGCAACCCTCTTCTTTAAAAACAATTGTGGACATTATAAAAATAGATATCCCATAGGATAAACGGGTTAAAGTTTGAAAAATGGATTTGCACTTTTCGAGGCCTAAATATATGGCGTCCACAGATTAGTAATTCAACGCCCCAAGTGAGGCTCGAACCCACATAGGTAAGGGAAAGTGATTCGAAGTCAGTGACCTTAACCATTCGGGCACGGGAGCCCCTGTTCATGATTAATGGGGTCATGATTGGTAGTGTCATATGAGGTGATCTAATGTTAAACAATGTGGGTGAGGAAACATTGGTATATGTTATATCTGTGCATTTTGCATTTCTCCAACATTTTAAGCTTCACACTGAGAGAACCTCAATTCATGTTTTGGCATGTGTTACTATTATAATTGATATTCATGCTGTCTTTCTTATTCTCAGCTACTTCCCCAGACTCTTCTATTTGTCTTTTTTTCTAAGTTTGTTTTTTTTTCCTCAGGAGAAGTTACTTTTCTGTTTGTTAATGTGAAACTACTCCTTTGTCTATGACAGGGGGTTACTTATTTTTTCTATATCTGAAATGATATAGAAAAATGATATGTTTCTTTAATACGTTTTCTTCTATTAAAATATTTCTTGATTGGATCATATGATCATTGAATTTGCAGTTGTTTCGGTATTTCTAAATAAACCATTTCGTTTAAAAAATGAAAGTGTTCACACTGGCCAAGGCTTCCGCAGTAGCGGTGGTTCTAACACCATGGCGGCGGAGGATCCGTCACAGAAACGATAGATAAAATGGCTTTGTGGATGTCTTTCCGATGACATCGGTATGTTTCCTAATCAACAAAACAAACAAAACAAATGAGACAAGAGCCAACATGTGTACTCTTCCAGCAACAAACACTTGTTTAGTGGATTGTTTTGCCATTAATGTAAACATTTTTATGATGCATACTACTGCATTAAATGATTTTGGACCAGCATAGTTTTAAGCAACATAGCATTCAAAACAAGCATTTGTATGAATAAAAACTGTGTAGTTGTCAGGAATAAATGTTGAAGCATCTAAAAGTATTATTTTGTTAGTATTCATCAGCAGGGCAACGTAAAAAGGTATTTTATTAGTATTATTTTTGTAACTTTAGTACCCTCAGAGAGACAAGCAATCCAATATAAATCTATATTCCATTTCGGGAAATTTTGAAATTAAGTATTTTCAGTGTTAAAGAGTGTTTAGTATGATATCTTATTAAAAAAATGAAATAATTTAGATATACATTGTATCCTCAAACACGAAAGTGTATTTCATCTAATGGTACCATGCATATTCTTGTGCACCGTGCCTTTTGAATGAAACAACTAAAAAAAGAATGGTTTTACGTCCTGAATGGAAAGCAAATTACCATATTTAGTATCAAGTTTTCGTTTAGAATGTAGGGAAATCTAGCGGTTGACATTCCGAACGGAAGTTGCCCCTACTGAACGATAGACTGCCTTTGCAACACTTGACCGTCTCCAGCAAAGAAGCAGAGCAATTATTTAAAAAACCCTCGCTTCAGACTTCTTTACCAGATCCTAATTTTAAGAAGTTCAATTCATCTACCGATGGTTCCAAAAAATATTTATCAGATAGAACAGCGTTTATCCTTCACTAAAATTATCAATCTTATTTTTTTTGCTTTTTTTCCTTACTTCCTTTGCATTTTGTTTCTAAAATCACATGACAGATATATGCTTCACATGTGGGTAGCATTTTTATAATGAAATAAAAAGATGACAGAAGTTTTCATGGAAACTTAGATCATACATCAGCACCTCATTTTGGGGTCTCATTTTTTATTTAATTATGCAGTTTTTGTGTTTGACTGAAAATATTTTTCTTGCATCAAACATGACCCCTACTTATCTTTTGATCTTTATTCAGCACTGACAATTTTCTTCACGAAAATGTAAGTTACAGACATTTAAAATGGGTCCTGATGTGTGCTGCGGCCATTGGAAATATGTCAGTTTCATATAGAATAAAGAAGAACAGCTATTTAGTGTGTTGTAACCTCTAGCTGAAAGCTTGTACAATTTTTGTAGAGATGTTTTAATAAAATGTGTTTAATTTTTTTATCATTTTGCAGCTAAAATATCATATTGAAAAACGTAAACTAGAATGTTTTGATTCATGTGTAGAACAGAGAGCTATCGATTAAGATTTTTTTTTTGATTTATCAGGACTATAATTTATACAGTTGTATCTTTCCAAGGGAAAATGAGTATAACGTCTTTAAGTTTTATTTTAATTTGAAAGGCAAGCTAACTATCTTCATTTTAATATTCATAAACATAACCGGTGTAATAGTAGAAAAGTCCATTTGATGCAGATGCGTCGGTGTACAGCAATGTTTATGTAATACAAAATTAATATTAAAACAATTAATATCAGTATTAACAGTATTCACAAATATATTACACCAGATAAGTACTAGTTAGTTGTGGATTTTTCAAATATAACGACCGGTTGAAGAGTGGTTGGCCGGGGCCTAGTGGCGCTGGTTGCTTGCAGACCACGTCTAGGGTTTGCTGGGGTCAAATCGGCCGCCATGCACTGTTCCAATCTTTGGTTTGGGTGTTAATTCGGCCATCTCTAAGTGCCTGTCAAAGGCATAGCTAGAAGTCTTAGGATGCGTGCGCAAGTATGCTAGGGGATACGGGGGCATACCTCCCCACACCATGTTTATTAATTTTATTTTCTGTATCGCCACTGGTGCAGCTCGGAGATGTAAAAGTACCTTAATTCTTATTTACGCATAATATTGAAGATGTAGTCGCTGTTTACAGTTAGAGTAAGTTTTACCAACAATTGCATTATTGAACCCGTACCACCCGTCAATGTGTATTTGTTTTATTGCATATTTAGGATGTTTCCATTTTTATCTGTGAAGGACAATGTGTACGCAGATGCGTATTTTGCGTACAGGTAGCTACGCGCGCCTGACCGCTGTCTGTTGCCTTGTTGTTTGTGTAATAGCAGAGTTAAATCAGAATTTTCAGTGTTTCTGACTGGTGAAGGTTTCGTGTTTTCGTACTTATTTGCATAGGTTTGACAGATTAGTATTGCATTTTCATTATATTTTTAGCTCACCTGAGCAATTTTGTGATCGCTCGATGTCCGGCGTCCGTCGTCTGTCGTCTGTCTGTCAACATTTAGCCTGTGTATGCAATAGAGGCTGTATTTGTCAACTGGTCTTCATGAAATTTTGTCAGAATGATTACCCTGATGAAATCTAGGGCAGATTGAAAATGGGTTATCTGGGATCAAAAACTAGGTCACTAGGTCAAATCAAGGAAAAACCTTGTGTATGCTATAGAGACTGTATTTTTCAATTGATCTTCATGAAATTTAGTTAGAATAATTATCTTGATGAAATTTAGGTTCAGCTTGAATATAAATTATCTGGGGTAAAAGACTAGGTCACTAGGTTAAATCAAAGGAAAACCTTGTGAATGCGATAGAGGCTTTGTTTTTCAATCGATCTTCATGAAATTTGGTCAGAATGATTGCCTTGATGTAATCTAGGTCGAGTCTGAACATAAATTATCTGGGTCAGAAACTAGGTCACTAAGTCAAATCAAAGAAAAACCTTTTGTATGCGATAGAGGTTGTATTTTTCAATTGATCTTCATGAAATTTAATCAAAATAAATGCCTTAATAAAATCTAGGTCAAGTTTGAATATGGGTTATCTGGGGTAAAAAACTAGGTCACTAGGTCAAATCAAAGAAAAACTTTGTGTAAGCGATAGAGGCTGTATTTTTCAATTGCACTTCATAATATTTGTCAGAACGATTGCCTTAATGAATTCTAGGTTGCGTTTGAATATGGGTTATCTGACATCAAAAACTAAGTCACTAGGTCAAATCAAAGAAACAGCTTGTGTATGCGATAGAGACTGTATTTTTCAACTGGTCTTCATTAAGTTTCGTCAAAATGATTGCCTTGATGAATTCTAGGTCGTGTTTTAATATGTATTATCTTGGGTAATAAAGTAGGTCACTAGGTCAAATAAAAAAACACCTTATGTACGCGATAGAGGCTGTATTTTTCAATTGATCTTCATGAAGTTTTGTCAGAATGATTGCATTGATTAAAACTAGGTCAAGTTTGAATTTGGGTCATCTTAGATCAAAACTAGGTCACTAGGTTAAATCAAAGAAAAGCCTTGTGTATGCGATATTTTGTATGTATTTTTAACTTGATCTTCATGAAATTTGGTCAGAATAATTGCCTTGATGAAGTCCAGGTCGGGGTTGAATATGGATCATCTGGGATCAAAAACTAGGTCACTAGGCCAAATCAAAGAAAAACCTTGTGTATGCGATAAAGGCTGTATTTTTCAATTTATCTTCATGAAATTTGGTCAGAATGATTGCCTTGATAAAGTTTAGGTCAGGTTCTAATTTGGGTCATCTGGGGTCAAAAACTATGTCACTAGGTCATATCAAAGACAATATTTGTTTAAACTCAAGAGACCACATTTCTGGTCCGATCTTAAAGAAAACTGGCCAGAATATTTGTTTCCATGAAATCACTAGGTCAAACATGTTAACACTGTTATGGTGTGTATGGCCCTCTTGTTTGATATAACCTTTGTGAATAGCGTCTAATTAAGCGACAGCAAACTTTGTTATACCCACTAAAGTTTACATTTGTGTTGATTTACAGTACCTTATTCGTCATTTATTTCCATACACTGTAGCCTTATCTATTAGGATATGTCTCAAATGATAAATTCATATCGGGCCATGTTGGACTGGCTCAATAAATTTCAAATTAAATGTCAAATTATTGTTAGCATAACATCTAATGTCATTAATTTAGGGATGGAGGATGGTGAGTGAAGTTTATATGGCACTTTAAAAAGTGACGTTTGCGGAATGAACGCAGTGTTACATATACTCAATCGACATGCGTCTTTCTACAAGAAAGTGGAAAGCGGCCGCTCACTTTGAGCCGGATGTAGCGGCGGTGCCACCCCAACCGGCGCCAGGACCAGTCATACCTCAACCGGCACCAGTACCCAAACAGGTACCACTTCCCAACAGGCTCCAATGATGCCCCAACCAGTACCAGTACCCATCCAGCACCGGTGTTTCCCCAACCAGTGCCAGTACGTCATCCAGCTCCATTGGTCCTCCTACCAGTAGCATTGGTAACAGCACCAGTTGTTCCAGTATTGAACACTCGCAAGAGGTGCCTGATCAAGGTAGAGGTATAAGGTTACTAAATTTTGATGCAATGTCTAATGGCCAAGCGCAAATGCTGCATGTGTCTACAGCAATCAAAAGTTAGAATATAGAGAGTCAATATGTCGACCTCAGCTAGTTCCAGAGGCAGAGAAACACCCAGAAATGGTCCCCGCAATTCCTATCATTGGTCTCCGAAATAAAGCTTACATATTGTAAAGGGGAGTGGTGTCGGTTAACACAACTAATGCATATAGAGCAGGGTTGTCACGATTCAATAACGTCCGGGCTATTTATCTTATGTCAGCTATATGGCAACATTCACTGGACAAAGTACGTACTGCTGTTTTTGCCTTTCTTGTCCATTCCTAAACTAAGTTTTAATACTGTCCGATTGCTTATCGATTGGTCAGAGATCCTTCCAAGGGACTCGGAAAGAGATATGTATAGTCTTGAGATGCTTTGTGAGAAAGTTAACATTTTAGCAGGGAAGCAGGCTTTTGTTAAAGGTGGTTTTATTTACGTCACATGAATTTGAAACCATTTTCTTACGACTTGTATAAAACCGATGGGGTTCATTTGTCAAATGTAGGAAATGTGCGCTTTTTAGAGAACATAAAAAGGGTACTGGAAGATTTTCTTCACGATGTACAGCCATTATTTTGATTAACAAAAATAGGCTATTGGTGTGAAACTTTTTTGAATAACATTAGGCTATTGGTGTGAACCCAGTCATTAAACATATTGGAATGTCTTTATAAGTTGCGTGCAAAACAGTCGAAGTGCAGACGACACTGTCAATCCAACTCGAGGCTTAGGTTTTGCAGCATGCGCCTTACTCACCCGATCTTGCACCATGAGATTTCGCTCCTTTTCCGAGGCTAAAGATGGACGAAAAGGGCGTAAGATTTAATGGGCTTAAAGACCTTCGAGAGCATGCATCTATATTCTAAGGAGTGGTATCAGCGCATTTTTCAACAGTGGGTAGAGCGACACCGCCGTTGTTTTGCTTCAAGCGGCGTCTACTTTGAAAATGAATGTCGTTTTCGTTTTAATGAAAATGACTTTACGCGTTTGAATTGCGGGCATCGGTGTGTATAGAACCATTTTTTTATGTAATAATTTTGTTATTATATAAACTATCTCGCTGATATTTTTTATACATATGCAGATATGGTTGAACATATATTGTGGTTATTTTCACATCAATATTGCGTTCGGTTCTGATTTTATGAAGTTTGTCCACGAACTCTTGTGTAGCCCCTCTGGGACCTTGTCAGAATGTTTGTCTTTATCTAAAGTTTGAAATTGCTTTATTTGAAGTTTGATATTGCTTTGTTTGAAGTTAAACCTGGTCACCAAGTCAAGTAATAGAAAACCTTGTTAACACTGTAGATGCCAAATTTTGTGCTTCATCTTTCTAAAACTTTGTCAGAATGTTTAAAATAAAATGTAGGTAAGTTGCCAGATAAATCTGAGTTGCCGGATGTCTTGAAATAGGTCATTTGGTAAAATACTGTTAACTTTATAGACCACATATTACAAATCTTTGTCAAATGAAATCCATGTCAAGTTCAAAATGGATTTCCAGGGGTGGAAAAGCTTTTCATTTGATTAAGTCATAGAAAACTTTGTTAACACTCCCTGAGGCCACATCTTCGATAGTTCTTCATGAGACTTGGTCAGAATGTTTGCCTGGATAAAATCTAGGAAAAAATTGTAACTGAGTCACTTGGGAAGAAAAGTTGGTCACTAAGTGAAGTCATGGAAAAGTTTGATTAATGTTCTACCAGATTTATGTTAAGCATGGTCAGGATGTTTGTCTGTATGAAGTATAGTACATTATGTACGTATAATTTCACAGAAATGTTCCTTCTGTTGTACCCTGTGTATAACCTGTACCAAGCATGTTCAGATGATTCCAGTTTGAAAAAAGTGACCTCAGAGGGGTATAACTTTTTTCATGTAATATAGTTTTTCCTCTGTGCATATAGTGGAAACTTTTAAAGTTTTCTTGGCGTAGTTTCTAAATTATTTGATGGCAATTTTCCATGTGTGAAATCCTACCAAAATTGCCCAGGCTGCTTTGTGAAACTTTAGATGAGTGTCATGATTCTCTTACAAGTACTTCCATCGTTTCAGTATATTGATCAAAGCATAGTGCGATGGAGGAGGCTATGAAGAAGTCAAACAAAAGGTGTTATCTGTAAGGTAAGTTTTAAATTTGAAAGGACACTATTTAAGGTTGATTGTTGTTTAATATACATTTGCTTTATAAAGCTTTCATGCGGCCCCGTTTATGAATAGTTAAGCACCAATTACATCTCGCCCCCAGCTATGTGTACAGCTCACGTGGACTAAAGAAACAAAGGAAGCTTACTGTTAAAGCACATATTCACATATTTTCGCTGGGTCAAATTTCGCGAATTTGAAATTTTGAGTACGTTTGCGAGGTTTAATATTCGCGAAATTTTAAAAATAGTATCATACTTGATTTTGAATTATACAAATGGTGTATATTTATGCGAGGATTAATTTTCGCGAGATGTAGGCCCTCGCGAATATAGTTGTGATGACTTATCTTTTTTTGCGATTTTCTGTGACCAACATTTGCATTTTTGTTAAGAGTTATGTCCATGTTTCGGAGAAAACTGTTCGAATATCACCAAATCATAGAAAGAAAGCATTGTTTGACATGAAAATTAAACAGCATTAAACAGGGGTGTTCAAAGATAATCCATCATAGATCTATTGCAAAGCAATTATTGGATTTACCTGTGTTGGACAATAAACAGTGTCGATTGTATTCAGGTCAGCTGCCACGTTATCAAAGTTTATTAGTACATTTATTTCTTTACAAGTGGCACTCTTTTTTAAAGGGGGGCAACTCCTTTAGAATATTCTAAGTATCCAATTCTATGGGGCAGAACAGTAAAACATGTATTTTGCAGATAAGTTGTTTATCAAGATGTTGTTTGTTTACTTAAACTTTCTGTTGTTTTGTGATATACTGCTAAACCTTAAGGGCTAGGGGGAGACTTGAGAATGACTTGACTTGAAATTATCTCTGTGGTGCTACAGATTTAGCTCAGATCTAACGTCAATGCAAAATTAAAGCCGCCTGATTTTTTATCCAGCTCCGCTAATTAGAGATTATCAGCCTGTTAACAATGCAAGCATGGCAACATGACTTGAATACATGCTACTTTTATATGCATATGTCATAATTTAAGCTCTACTTTCTTCAGGTACATGTGATATTTTCAAGAGAAGTGTAAAGGCATATAAAATTATCTATATCATCAAGGACAATTTATTTAGTATATTAGCAACTTGGTTATGTCTTTGACAGTTTGTGTTTATTTGTTCAAGGTGATGCAAGTTTTGTGAAAAAATTGTTTATTAGATAATTTTCGGTTGGCAGTTCTACACAAATATTTTATTAGCTCACCTGAACTTTGTTCAGGGTGACCTATTAGTATAGGTGGATATACTCCGGCGTCCATCGTCCTTGGGCAATATTTTTCACCTGAAACTACTAGTTAGAATAACACCAAACTTGGTCAGTAGCATTCTGGCATAGACCTCTATCAAGTTTGTTCGAATGGTTTACCTTGACTCCTTTAAGGGGCCACCAGAGCATAAAATATAAAAACTTAAAAACACTTCTTCTCATGAACCGCTTGATAGATTTTTATCGAACTCGGTCTGTAGCATCATTATAAGGTCATTTCCTAAATTTATTGAACTGGGGGCACATGGCCCCTTTTAGAGGCAGCTAGAGCCAAAATTAGAAATACCTTGAGGCGACTTCTTCTCATGAACCGCTATAAGGATTTTCATCAAACTTGGTCTCTACCGTCAATATTAGTTCTTTTCCAAATTTGTTCAGATGGGGACACTTGGACCCTTTTAGGGGTCGCTAGAGCTAAAATTAGAAATACCTTTAAACGAATGTTACTCATGAACCACTTGATGGGTCTTCATCAAACTTGTAGGTAGCATCTATATAAGGTCTTTTCCCAAGTTTGTTCAAATGGGGACACTTTGCTTCTTTTAGAGGCCACTGGAGCCAAAAGTAGAAATACCTTTAAACGACTTCTTTTCATGAATCGCTTGAAGGATTTTCATCAACTTGGTTTGTAGCATCATTATAAGGTCTTTTCCAGAATTTGTTCAAATGTGGGCACTTAACCCTTTTATCTTTTAACAAAAAACAATTTACCATCGGAAACCTTTAAAATTCGTACTTACATCAAAGGTGTTAGAATGTCACAAATTGATTGTAAAAAAGCATTTAGACACAATTGGGATCAATTATGTCTAGGTCACCACTACTTTCACCGGGTCAGGACATCCAGCCCCCACCCCGACCCCTGCCAACTGTTAGCCAGTACTCTTTAGGATTATAAACCGTACTGAGCGTAGGTATTAATTTAAAAAAATAATGATCAGCATCTGTGAAACTGACACTGAGGGGTAGGGATGGGGGCAGGGTCCTGACCCCAAGTGTCTGTGAGACAGATTTTTATGCTCCCCCGAAGGGCGAGCATATAGTTACAGCCTTGTCCGTCCTTCGTGCGTGACACTTTTGTTCAGAGTATAACTTGAATGAACTTCAATGAAATTTCATATAATTACAGAGACCATTGAGACAAAGTCCAAAGAATCATAAGTCTACCAAACCTAGGAATTATCTCTCTTTATTATACAAAGTAAGGCTTGTTCGGAGCATTACTTGAAAAGTATTAATGGCATTTTATTTAAACTTCAAAAAATGATAGAGGCAATGGACGAAAAGTGCAGTGTAAAAGAACTATAACTCCACTGTACCTAAGTTTTGAAATATCTCCCTTTGCTCATTATCCCTCTTTTTATTATCTCTAATTTTTGTGTGTTTCTAATACGTTATTCCCCATATTGGGATAAGCACATGCATCGGGGAGCATCATTAGGTTTTACCGATTCGTTGTTTTTTTTTAAGTACTGGCTCACAGACATCAAACGACACAAATTTACGTAGAAAAATAAACCGGTAATTGTTTCACATGGGTTTTTACTCTTCATCATTGTCAATGCGCTGCTCAACTACTCAAAGAGTCGTCACATTACAAGAATTTAATCAGGGGATCAACTGCTTGTAAAGGTAATGCATTAAATTAGCAGAAGTTGGCCAAAATAGTTTTCATTAAATTAGCATTAGCACTTCTCATTCATTTGTTTGAAGCCATTGCATATAATTAGCAATAAGTGTTTTATTACATGTCATCAGGAATAAATAATATATTTCCATTCAATTTCTAACTGGAGCCGTTGAACTTTAGACCAGTCAATAGTACATGCTATGGACAGGTGATTTATACAAGGAGTTACGTAATAACTTTGACAACTGATTAGCAAAATAATACAAACAGAAGCGAACATCTAAGTGCAAATCAATAATTTTATTTTGTCGTATAACATTACACACATATTTAACAGGGCACATGTAAAATACATGAACTTGTTAAAGTAATGAAATACAGTAAAACATATCCAAAATATGTTTCCCGCTTTTATAAAAGAAATGTTTTATTCAGATGCAAACACATTTTGTCAAATGTTAATCTAATTGTCAGTCATATATGATTTTCATGATTTCAAAAATCATATTAATAAGAAATTTATATATCATATATAAAACTATGTGTTTACAAGTGTCATTCCCAGTAGCTTACTTTGATGAGCAATGTAAGCCATAACATGTGTTGAATCATGTAAACAATGCCGACCTGTAATGCTTTCAAATGTTCTCAATCGATAAACACTTTGCTGCAAAAATATTATAATAATCTAGGCAACAAATGCAAAAAGCATTACCAATAGAGGTAAAACATCGGACGTTTTACCATTGCTGGCATGTACACGTTCATAATACAAGCAAATTATAACTATTTATAAATTTTGATATGAAGTATACATATTTGATCTATGATTCAAATGTAAATCAGCAATTTTTTATTTAAAAAAAACCAATTTACATTTGATTAAGCAAACATAGAACATTTATAAAGATATACCTAAATTAATGATGTAACAGAATTGCCATCAGTTCCTACTTTTTGTCTTCATTAAACTAAAGATAAATCTTGTAAAACAGATAATTAGCATTCTACCTCCCTTGAGAAGAAGCATAACTATATGAAACATTTCTGTTTGGTGATATAAAATCGCGAAATTTCAAAGAAATAACATGATAAAAGTTTTTGAAATTGTTATACCGTGTTCACACTAGCAGATCGGTTTTTTTTATCAGGCACTAATTGGCTATAATTTGTATTTGACATTTAAAATCCATCAAAATATAATCTAGTCTGCGTCCACACTGGACAAAGAAATGTGGTTTAAATATATACATGCAATGTTGGAAGTTAACAAATATTTTGCAATAAACAAAAAAGGATACAAAGAAGGAGGCTAACAGAAACAAGAAGGAGTCATCAATGTTTAAACTTCTGTGTTCATCTAAGAATTTCTGTTCATTCCATCTATAGTCCATTTTGAGCATCAGCATGACTCCATATCGCAATTTAATGTTTTTGTTTCATCAACACTCTAATTACTTTTGCCTGCCATAGCATCAATTGTTTGATACAAAAGAGAAACACATGGTATTCTTCCGCCAAAAGGTAAGATCTGTGGACATGGGATTGTAAAACCAGTTATAACTCACATTTGCGTTCACACTTGTAAAATAATGTAATATTACTTTTTAATATAGTATTAAAATCACCTCCCGGGGTAGTTTTAATGCTATATTACAGAACCCACTTGACCTTTACATAATTCACGATTTACACCACATATAGTGTGGACGCAAACGAGTTTAAAAATAAACCCAAGTTAATATAGGATTAAAAACGTAGTCTGAACACGGTATAAATAAGAAGTGCCACAATTTCATTCAAGATGTAAAGTAAACAATGCTGGTCTCATGTTACTTCATACACGCATTTATTCATTGTCAAAGTTCAACGAACACGTGTTTCTTTCTACCCTTACAATATTTTAAAGAGATTTGCTTTACTTTCTCCAAAATGTATATAAATTTTTATATGCATGTATTTTTGTAATTTCTATGAACACGTTTTGGGAAGTGGGCATTAGCATACAATGTAATTTACGAAATAAAAAAGAAACCTAACTAGATAAGAATGACAACAGAATAGAAATACGCTGATATTGTACATGCATAGCAAGCAATAGTCTAATAAACATGCAATTCATAAATAAGATATTTTTCGTACAACGTTCACAAAATTGTCTTTGCAGTTACGAATTCTTCAAACACAAAATATGTAGACAGAATCATTAAAAAATATCAAACAGTTAATTATGTGTGAAAAACTATTTGCTCACAAATCAAGCACAATATGTTTTAAGCGGAAATCATAACAAATTTGAATGTTAAAATGTTTAATACCACACAATTAAACATGTCTGTATGTTGTTAACATAGAGATCTTCGGGACAACTAATTAAGGGAACGTTTAATTGAATCCAAAGCGGGTCAAAGTCTTCATAGAATGAAAGGAAAACAATCGAAACAAGAAATATCTTTAAAAATGATGGTCGGCGAATTGTAATAAGGAAAGAAGTTTATAAATTTTTCATCTAACATTCATCTTTCATCTAACATTTTTCAAATTGCAAAACTAAACACCGCACTTTAACAATTTAAATGGTTCTCTTTTAATTTTTCGCAAAGGTTTCGTAGGGTTGCAATTTTGTTTCGTTTATCCTTAGACGAATAATTACAGCAGTAGTTCGATGAAGATTCATAAAGCGGTTCATGAGAAGAGGTCATTAAGGGGACGCATACTTTGAAATTAGAAAAAAGTGGGTGGGGTATTATAAAATTTACCTGCAAAAAAGTACAAGGTTTTGGTAAATGAAATGAATACTGTTTCAACTGTTATAAGTACACAAAGGATTGCTCACTAAAATAAAAATGAGAAAAACTGAAACAAGAAAGTTATTGTTGAATTACATAAGACTTCTTGTGTACATTCAAAGTCAACAATTAAGACTTTTTGGTGCGAAAATAATAGTGCTTCACTTTGTCCAAACATTTATCAATGTCCTACAGATTCTAATTTAAAGAAAGAATGTGAAATAAGTTCACTGTCTTGCTTTTCATTTGGCATATGTGAGCTAAAACACATTATTTAGTTTGTTTACAAAGTAGTGCATAAGAAAAGATATGGTGGTCAAGGTATGCCACATTACAAAACTAAAAGAGTATATTCCCCTTAATACATTAAACATTTATCATTACAGAAGTCTAGTGGCTTACAATAAAGGCCTAGAAATGTTGCCATTATTAATTTTTAACTTGGTATTCATGAACTACAATGCACTTAAATATCAAAACACATTCAACAAACTTTTGAAAATGTACTGTCTTAAAAATCCCTAAAGTAAGGTATGAAATTTGGTTGAGAGGTCCAATCAATGTGTATATGTGCAAAAGCAACATTCTAATCTTGTTCACAAAAGTTACTAATACACAGCAGGAATGTCAATGATCAAAACTGGATGAATATACAGTTATCCTCACTTTAATGTCATTTATAATTTGTCCTTGAATTCTCCACCATACTTTTCATAACTCTGTTTGCACGAGTTGCACGAGAATGCTGTCATTCACGTAAAAAAATGGGGTCAAATAAGTTGTAAATGCAATATCATCTAAACGTAATTAATGGATTATGCAGTTCAAGATAAAATTTATCTCATAACGTAACGAACATGTATAATGTTGTAACAACAACTTTACTTACACTGATTTAAGTAGCAGTCGGTTTATAAGTGACTTTATTGATTCATTTTGTGTTTTGTTATTGTTGTCAAAAGTATAACGGAAGTGCCTCACAACTGAAGCGGAAACCAGTTTGATGCGCAAAGTAGTCCATTTTAAGTAATATTTTTGACAAATGTCCACAGAAATTAATAATTTTCTAATATTAAAGACGAATATCTGAATAGGATTCATTATTTGATAAGAAATTATAATCATCGACATGTTTTTTTAAAAATCGTACACGTGCTGACACCTAAGTTGTCTCCCGTTGTTTATTAGAGTTACCTTTCGTCCGGCGCAGTAATACATTTGCAGTGAATCGCCGAGAAGTCGTGGGAAAATTAAAACCCATGTAAACAAACTAAAATTAACCACCTTTTCAAGATGAATTTCAAGTAATCGACATTATGCATTTAACCCGCCTGACCTGTGTAGCATCTTAGATATCTGTTCTAAGGTATTCATTGTGTAGAATGTCATGTTATGCCCTTGCAATGCTAATCCCACTCTGATTTTTTTGTTTACATTTTTTATCAATGAGAAATATGGCGTCCATCCCGAGATGAACTGACGTGGCGTTAAATTTTTACATGTTTAAGCAAACCTGGTGTGTTAGAAAGAAAATCTCATCCCTTCAACATTATTTGGAACACTGTTATTGTAAAAAACCTGTTTTTTCCTTATACAAAAGCTTAATATTTTGTGTTGAATGTACTTTCACAAACACCTCTGTTTTCCTATTACATTCATAGTACCACATCCTTATCCACAAAATACTGAATATTACAGGTGTCCATCAGTATATTATATCAGTTTAGGAATATGTTTTTTATTTTCCCACCATCGATTTCTTGAATATGCACCCCTTCCGCATTGCTGTATGAACTGTGAATGTAGCAATATGCGTCCCCTTAAACGTTTTTATATATTTAGCTAAATTGGTCCCTATCCCCATTTGTAACAAAATAGCAGGAGACCTTACGATATTGTTACACATCGAGTTTAAAAATCCATTACATTTTAGTGGTTAATGCGAAGAAAGGCATATCTACTTTTAGCTATAGTGGTCCCTAATAGGGCCCAAGTTCCTTTATAAATAAATTTGGAAGAGGACCTTATAATGATGCTCCAGACCAAGTATGACAAAGATCCACCAAGCTGTTCATGAGGCGCTGTATAAAGGCATTTCTAGTTTTAGCTCTAGCAGCCCCTAAAAGGGGTCAAATGTCCCAGCTGAACAAAGTTGGCTGCGGGCCTAATAAAGATGCTACAAATCAAGTTTGATTAGAATACATGAGAAAAAATCAATCAAAGGATTTTTTTATTTATTATTTTTATTTATTTCTAAAATAGGCTAACTGATCCCGCTTTAACAAATGCATATCCGCTATTCGTGAATCTTTGGACAATGACGTCACACCTATAAAAAGTGAAGTTCAAGCAAAACATACAATTGTTATTATTTCAATATTTCTGTTTCATAAGCAAATTTTGACCGCATAAGCAAAGTTTGACCGTAGTTATATCACATAGATAAACTGTATGCAACGTACCTTCATTTCAGTGTAAAATGAGATTCAGTCATTATATAGCATATATATAATGAAACAGATTTCAACTGAGTTTAATACTTGCATACAATACTAAAATATTCATATATAACAAATCAGTTAAATAATTAGTAACAAATATATCAAAGCAAACAAGTACTCATTTTAATATGCAAACTGAATAAGTCACAAAAGCAAGAAACCTTTTCATATACTGACGACAATTGTAACAAGGAAAATCTTTTAAAAAGCACTTCTCTACATAAAAGACTCTTATCACACCCTTAACCATGTGATACGCAGACCGTATTCAGCTCTTTCTTTAATTTGGTATATGTTGGTATTTGAACAGGTTTTTATCATCTTTATTAAACTTACTTATTATTTTGAGATATATCAATATTCTTGCTAAATATACTGAGCCAAAGTTGGCTTTAAAACTGTGAGCAGCATCGTTTAGGATAAACGCTTTGTCTACATTTCATTCAGCGTAGCACAGTCAACAGAGTGAAAGAAATTGACACTCTCGTCCAATCAGGCAGAGTGTTGCATAAATCTTCCGTTTTGATAAATTATCTATAATGCGTTATCAAGTAGTTTGATTGGCAAACTGAAGTCACGTGGCATATGAAAACGAAAACGAATTTAGACGGCGTCGCCGAAAAAATACAGATACATACATACATGTATATACAATGAATATTCACCGTGTATGTGTTCATCTTAACTACAAATAAAACAAAAATTTTCGATGGAGTCTTTTGGACAAGAAAGGAGACATAGACATGAATTAAACGTGAGCCAAATATTCTGGGTATTAGAAACGATGAAAAAACTACGCAACTATGAAAAAGAAAACGATAAATCGCCATAAAACAAAATTCTCAAGGGCGACAAAAGTAGTCAGCATATTTGTAGTTATGAAAATTTTAGAGAAAGCACTCGGAATCCGTCAGACGTCTAGGGCACAAAGCAACGATGACAAATATATACAATATATACACCCAGACGTATAAACTTGTCATGGATTCATAAAACACATTTAAGTAATATTCCACAACTCATCAAATACAAATGTAAAATGAACTGTGTTAATCAAATGCGAAACGCTACTCCCCCTCCCATTCCAACTACTAAACACACAAGATTAAACTGTTTAGATATAAATACTAAAATATCCAATAAAAATCATCATCTTTAAGTATCTATCAACATGATACTAGTATTTGTTTTGAAAATAAACCAGATTTGATCTAAGTGTAAAGGTGAGTTAAATCTTCCCCTAAATAAAAAAAATCAATAGTATAAAAGTATAATTAAAAATTAACAAAACACAAATACTTTAACATCATACAAAAATAAACACAATCAAATATGAATTGCTGCAGTTGTGTATATTTCAGAACGTGATGAGCTCAGTAAGGCGGCCTTTGGTGACTTGAGTAATGTAGAGCTCGCCAAGTATGAAAATGCAAAATGAAACATCTAATGACAATAAGAAGTCTCATTTTTCCTAAATTCTACAAACATGAACTATAAAAGATCCTTTAAAACATATACAGCGACAAATGCAGGAGTCATTGGTTTGATTTAAATGAAAATGTGAATCAAATTTCCCCGAAATTAAAAACGTTGACAAGAATTATAACAATATTTTAACCTCAAAGAATAAACTCGTCATGATTTGTCAAAAATTATTTCTAAAATGGTAAATGTAGTCAGCATTATTACAGCAGTGCTATGGAAGATCCGTGATTCGTGAACATGATGTTCTACCTTTTATAAAATCGATAGATGACAAAGAATATACACACATAAGAATCTTCTATGATTTTTACAAACCATATATATGAAAATAATATTTCAAAACTAGTCAAATACAAAAGTATAAAATTAAATATTTAGTGACAATTATGGTTATCAAACGTGCAACATTACTGCACCCAACCTCACTTCCCCACACATATACTATAATTTTTCACAGTAATGATACAATAATACAAAATTTACAAAACACAGATGTATCTAAAATTGTCATTACTATCGTCTTTAAGTTTAACATAATTCCTGAATTTCCCAAACAGGGTAATTGTTTTAAAACTCATAATTTCAGGCAACAACATATGGTTACGAACATTTAGATCGCAATGTCTAGTGGCTTGCTTCGATAACAGTTCTGGATGTTGCGGACATGGTTCAAAGGCAAGTCAAATGTTTCCCGAAATAAAACGAAGGGAATGTCATGAGAACTATAAACAAAGTTTCAATATTTATCGTGCATTCCTCAAACACAATACATTGTACAACTAATACTTCACTATTTACAAAAACATGTACTTGAAAGCCATATGTATATGAAAAGCATAATCAACATACATCACTGCAGTTGTGCATACTTCAGAATGCTTTGAGCGCGGTATAGAGACCCGCACCCCTGCACTAATGAAAGAAATTTAAACTTGTCAAGCATAAATCAACACAAAGAAATATTCGATTATGGAACAATGATATCTTTTCGAAGCATCGATCAACAAACCTAAGAGTCTTAGGCAGGTAGATAGATATGATAGATAGATAAATTCTCTGATAGAAGAATGGGATGAAATTTTAGGGAAAAAACTATGCGAGTTTAGTACGGAGACCTTCAGACAAAAATCTACACAAACACGATATTTTCCATTTTGTAATCATGATGACAAAAATATATACAAATATATACAACCAATATATCAATTTATCAATGATTTTTCAAACAAAGAACATATAAGTAAAAACTGTAAACTCTTCAAATGCAAAACATACACTGACAAATATGGAAATCAAAACTCACGCCATTCTCCTCCCACTAATTGTAAAAATATTTTAAGTACCCATACACACGAATTTATACAATTATGTCATTATGCTCTCTTACATGGAGAGTGTTTCAAAAATCCCTTTAAGTCAAAGAGGTACATCAAAGAAACGAAAAATATAGAATAACGAAAAATGTTCACATTATTAAAACTGTAAAGGTTATAGCAATATTTCCGGTGTACTTTCTTAGAGTTAGTACAGAGTTTCGGACATCAGTTCTGGGTACCGCAAGTACAATTCAAATGCGGATCAAATTTTTCCCAAGATAAAATGATGAAGTTTCAATCATCAGACACAGGAAATTACAAAAAGCAACATTATTTCAAAAAATCTATATGAACAAATATTTGAAAATAATAAGCATGCGAAAAAAAAAAAATACATGTAGTGTGTTTCTATAGTAACATATCATTTCGATACTCTACGTCTAAATTATTCCTGAATTTCCTAAATATGATTAAATCGATCAAAACTCATTTTGATCTATTAAACCCAAGCATGCAAAATAATAATAGACAAGGTTTCATCTAATGAGAAAGTAAAACGCGTAACATCACACACGTTCCGCCCTAAATGATAACAGACGCAATTAAAGTGAAAAGTATAATTTAAGGAAAAAGTACATTATTATAAAGTAAAAATGAATATAATACAAAGAGCTTTGAATAACACTTCTGGGTGTCGAGAGTACGATTGAAAGACGAATTCACTGAAATGACAAAGCGGTGAGAACTGAAGCAAAAAAAAAACAAACAGATTTCAAATTTAACACAGTAAGTTATTTAAGAAATTTTTCACAAGTTACCAAGCACATCTTCCTGATAATTATAAGCAACCAAAGTATTTTTGAAGTCATAAGCATGCGAAAATCACATTCATTATGCATGACCTACATGAAAACTACTGTACAATAAGAATTATATACGATATGTGCAACTTATAACGAATTCATCAAAACAATACATTGTCAGAGTAATCATTCAAAAATGAACGAACATAAAAAAATCGAAAAGTAAAACGCTATGAAGAAAATAAAACAACACAGAACATCATGCATAATTGCAGATATACATATTTAAAAAATGCCGGATGAACGTTTGGACATGTATAGAAGCGGTGAGTATATTATTAAACACTATACATGTATATTATTTATATCTCAAAGTATAATTAACCATTCCAGTAAGCATTCAAAATTTTCAAAATTAAAAAAAAACAAAAAAAAAACAACAAAAAAAAAAACAACAACAACAACAACAACAACATGAAATACATCTATATACATTTAAGTAGGAGACGTGTAAAGGAATGTTAAATGTAGAAATGTGGAATTATCGCATGCTTTGTAATTACGATTTGAACGTCAATACACATTTTTATTTCACGCTTTTCAGTGACTACTTGAAATTTTAGAAAGAAATGTATGTGGGAATTTTACATATATTTTCACTAATACGGGACTACCAAAAGTGTAAATTTAATTAAATCCTCTTAAAAAAGACATGGAGCGAAAAGGTCAGATTAGAAGATCTGTCACGAACAGCATATCTTACATTTTCGCTATTGTCAACGACGCTTGAGAATTTGTGACTGTTATTCATTTTGTGACAGAAATTTTTTCTTACACCAGACAGTTATCTCCTGTTAATCTATTTTACATTGGTCAAACATTTTCATATCTGTAAATAATTCAGATCATCTAGACAACAATATAATGCATTTTAATACGTTGACAAAGCTTATATTATACCGGTGCACATCGGACATTTAGCATGAAACTATCTTTAAGTGAGTTGCAGCCGAAATGATTTAACATCTCGGAATATTATATGCACTAAAATCATCAATCAGTTCAGAACACTTAAGATGACAAAGTAATGCAGATTTCATTTTGAGACAATTATAATGATATTTATAAAATAAACAAATATAATCTTGATCACTTATATCATCAAACAGGAATACTTTTCTATCCACTTACGTCATCAAACAGGAATACTTTTCATAGAAATAGAACATTTATATTACATTTCTTTGCTGACCTATACATTTAACAAAATGCGAATACGGTATAAACAGTTCATCAGATAAATGTATTTTAACACTGATTTTAAATACATGTATTAGATAGCTAGATATTTTATACAAAACTAAATCATAAAATTCTACACATAAATATACACAGAACAATATAAAAACTTTGTAAATAAAATCTTGTATCAATGTTATGCATAAATAAAACAGTATTTAGCACTATGATTCTGACAAATTTATTTCCGTACTCCCTGTATTGATAATTTCTTCCATAAACTAGAAGGGTTTACACATTTGAATTCTCATTTACACCGGAATAAGTTCGCTTTTGCACCCTTTGCATCTTTCAATGCGTGTTTTAACTATGGTAGACAAGACACGGGATGGGGCAACTTCTATGAAATGCCGAACACCCATTCCATAGGCTGTTTCCATACTTTTCTTCCACCTTACTGCAGATTCTATTTGTTTCAACAGAAGAACTTTGATTTGTTCCGGATTGTCACAAACAGAACCCGTAGCATTCATAACGATAGGTATGGATGGCTTATTAAAGACGCAGCTGTTAATAGTTTGACTAACATTTGCAGCAACCATCTTCATATAACTGGAGTGAAATGCACCGGCAACTCGCATTCTCCGAACATCAATTACTGATAACCTGTCTCTTGTGTCCGTATCGGAATCAAGGAAGTTTATCAATGCTTCAATATCCTCTACCGTCCCAGCCACCGTGTGCTGTTTGTCTGCAAGGAATGTTGATATCTGAACATGTGGAAACGCATTATTAAGGAACGTCTGCAGCTGCAAAGTGTCTGGACCTAGAATGCTGGCCATGGCTGTTGATTGCTTGGACAACTCAGCATCCATGCACTTTCCTCGATACTGTACTATTTTTAAAGCATCATTAAATGACAGTACTTCAGCATAAACGAGGGCAGCAAGTTCCCCAACGCTTAGACCTGCCACACAGGAGACTGTTTGCAGAGTTACACCATTCTCTTGTAGATCTTCTACTTTTGCTATGCAACTCACAAATAATGCGGTCTGAACAAATTCTGTTGAGTTTAATTTTTCTTTCAAAATATCTTCTGAACCCAGGCAAATGTCTAGAATATTATATCCTAGATACTTTTCAGCCTTTTCAAAAACTTGTCTAGATGTTTTACAGTCTGTTATCGTCTTACACATTCCTACTTTCTGGGCACCCTGACCAGGAAACATCAACATACTTCCTGATTTTATACAAGTTTCAGTATTCATTTGTAAAGGAAGACCGCCGCTCGGGTTAGTGATTTTCTGAACGTCAGACGTATCGCACTCGTTGTTCATCGAACTGTCAGCTTCAAACTGTTCGGCTATGTAGTTACCAAGTAATCCTAGTGAAGTATAAGAAAATGTGTCTGCAATCTCTAGCTGAAATCCTATCCTTTTTCGAACCATTGTCATCATTTGGATCGCAAGTAATGATTCCCCACCTAAAGCGTTAAAATCATCATCTTCATTAATGTCATCTAAATCAAGTAACTCGCACCATATATTTTTAAGTTCTTGTTTAATTGAATTGCGCGTAGCATGCTCTTCTATGCCTGAAGAGGTTCTGTCATCATCAGTTTGTTTTTCCTGGAAGTCCTTATATCGTGTGACAGTTGAATCAATATTTTGCCACCATTCACAAAGTGGCTCATGGAATTTCTCAGATGTTGTTGCGTTTGCACTACACACAAATAAAAACTTTTCGACATGTTTCCTTTCTTCTTCGTCTGTAGGACAGGAATGAATAGCTCCAAAGTTCATGCGCTGTAAAACTGCTTCCCATTTTTCCGGTTCTAGCATAGGTTCGTATGGACGCAAATCGTAATCTTTAAAATACCACCATCCATCCAAAACTCCCCAAGCAAGAGTTGCCCACGTTTCGTTTTTGGCACTTTCTATAATGAACAATGTTCCATCACGACCGAGGCATGATTTCAAACTCAGCAGGGATTCCATTACACTTTGCGTTGTGTGGATGACGTTGTATGATATGACAATATCAAACGAACCTAGTACACCTTGCTCAGATGCACGTTTTGTAATATCAAAAGTTGAGAATTTCATCATCGACTTGTACTTTGAAAACACTGTTTTGGCATTTTCGACAAATGCTTTTCCAAGATCGGTAAACCAGTATTCAGTATCTGGAATATTGGAAAGCCTTGGAAGAAGCTGTCTGGTAACATATCCCATTCCGGCACCAACCTCTAAAATTCTCACTTTCTGTCCTTGTTTTGACAAAGTTGATGTATACTCAACAATGAGCTGCATGTACATATTGTAGTACACATCTCCTAACAGATCTCCAAGTTTATCAAATTTGTACATGAAGTTCAAGTCTCCTTGCGGATAGATAACTGACAATGGGCTCATATTTCCCAAGAGTACATCTTTTAGAAATTCTGAACAATATAGAGGAAACCTGAAGCAGTCAGCCCACGACGGATACTTGGCCACAGCTACAGCTGCGATAGTTTCGGGTGTTTCCCTACGCTTATTACACCCCTTGAATGAAAATCGATCAAGGTAAAAACGAGACGAATCAGTTCCATGCTGAACGATATATTCATTTTGCATCAATTCTCGGAGCATAACAAAAAAGAACTTTTCATATTTTGTAAGTATTTCTGTTATTTTAAAAGCGCATTCAAAGGAAACATCGTGCTCGCTCTCGATGTATTCCAGAAGAGGAGTACTCTCTAAAAGTTTCAGCACTATCATGGAGCAGAACTTTCCTTCTAATTCTTGAAGTGCAATCGGGGGAGCCAACGGTAGTGTTCGGACCATTTCTCGTGCCTCACTCATTCTTCTATTAAGAAGGTCAACTACACCAGACTCTTCATCATAGGCCGAAACTGAATTTTGCCAGAAACGTTTTGTATTACAAATAGCAATTGACAGACCAGGAGCAAAAACCTCTTCCAGCTTGTTTAAATTTGGAAACAGCATATCAACGTCAATCAATCCATGTCTGAGAAAACGTTCAATACCTTTGTTGCCATTCACCGATATTGTTGAGTCATCAGCATTTATGTATATGTCGGCATTTTGTAAGTTTATCCGATCTGTTGAGAATTGTTTTTCTTCAGCCTCTATGATTAGCCGTAAAGCAGAAAGAAGTTGGACAGTATCAGTCGCCATAACTACCATTCGGATATTATTATAAACCATATCTTTGTCTTGAAGTTGTTTCAACTTACAAGCAATGGAAACACACACTGCATCAAGAGTGTTTATACTTCGCCGTTGAACTGTTTGTGTCACTAGGCTTTCATGTAAACATGCTTGTTTTTTCACATGTTCATAGCTTGCACCAGAAAGGAGCAAAGGCAAACATCCTGCTGCTTTATATTTTTCAGTGGAGCAAGGAGAGGAAAAAGGAAAGTAATCCGATAAAATAGCGTGACAATTAGTTCCTGTAAGACCAAAAGAACTTAATCCAGCTATGCGTCTCTGATTGTCCTTCACTTCCCATTTGACAATCTTATTTGGTACATACAGCTGTGATTTCTTCAACTCAGAATGGGGACGTTTGAAATTTAATGTTGGTGGAATGTTCTGAAACATGAAACTGGCTATTATTTTCAACAGTCCTGCAAATCCAGCCGCACAGTTAAGGTGTCCGAAAGCACTTTTAATGGAACCTATTGCCAATTTATCTGATCGTGATTCTGGCGGAAATACTTCACATAATGCGGATAACTCTATTCGGTCTCCTAGCATGGTGCCAGTGCCATGGCATTCAAGAAATGAAACTTCTGACGGAGATATGTTTGCGAGCGAAAGAGATTTTCGTATAACTTTTACTTGAGAACTTGAAGATGGTGCCGTTATTCCGTTTCCCTTACCTACACTATTTACTGCAATGGACTTAAGAACTGCGTATATGTGTTTATGACATTCAATAGCGCTCCGAAGCGGTTCTACGTAAAAGCATATAATCCCCTCACCTACAACGGTTCCGTTTCCAAGCTCATCGAATGGTCGGCAAACAAAATCCTTAGACATAATACCTTTATCACCATATATACCAGTTTTTGACGGATACAAAACAATATTCATGCCACCAACTAATGCTGCACTACAGTCCCCATTTTCCATTGACTCACATGCAATTTTTAGCGATGTCAATGCCGAACTGCAGGCTGTATCTACAAGCATTGTAGGGCCCTTTAAATTGTAATGATATGCTATTCTTGTAGCGATCATTCCAGGCATATGTCCAGATATTTCTGTGGCTTCGTCAGACTTATGAAGTTGTGCATAACTGACTTCCGTATTGCTCAAAAACACGCCAATGTCTTTTCCATTTACCTTTGATATGTCTGTACTTAAACAAAGCGTCTCTGAAGCAACTTCAAAAAACAGACGTTGTTCCGGTGACATATTCTTGGCTTCTGCAGAAGATATCTGAAACAATTTGTTATCGAACTGGTCTATATCCGCTAGAAAAGCACCCTGATAAACATCTGATTTCTTCAAAGACAATGAGTTTGGAAAGCAATTTAAAACATCTTGTTTTCTATTCTCTGGAAAACTACCTACTACATTAATTTCCTCTTCAAAGACTTTCCAAAAATCACACAGTGTCCTAATATTACCAGGTAAACGGAAGCCAACTCCTGTAATCGCAAATTGTCTCTCGTTGGTTTTAGCCGCTTCTGTCTTTGTTTTAAGGTTCTCATGTGTGCTATATAGTTTGTCAACAAAATCGGCAAGACTTTCTAATGATGGATAGGAAAAGATATCTGCAATTGTGACGTCATAATCTGTGTTTCTTTTAATCAGTGAATGAAACTGCATAAGCAGCAAAGAATGACCCCCTTGTTCGAAAAATGTGTGTCGGGTGTCTACACGTGAGGAATCAATTCCAAGCGTTTCGGCAAACATTTGCCTTAAAATGTAAGCAGTTCCCGAAATTTCAAGTTTTTCATCTGTTTTTGAAATGTGCAATAGTTCCAATACCGATGGCAAAGCCGAATGATTCACTTTTCCGTTAGCAGTCAAAGGAATATTTTCAACAGCTGTTATCAAATCAGGCACCATGTAATACGGATGTTGTTCTTTTACAGACTGAATTATCTTATCTTTACAGACGTCAGACAGTTCCTTTAGATTCTCCAACACAACAAACGCACATAGAAACTGCATTCTGGTTCCATCTTTTTCACTCGTGAGTGCAGTCACTGTGACTTCCCTTACAAAGCCACATTTGATCAAAATAGTGTTTTCGATTTCTGCAGTACAAATTCGGAATCCTCTCAATTTACAAACGGAATCTAGACGTCCAAACAGTTCTAAATCTCCTGATGGAAGCCAGCATGCACGATCGTTGGTCTTAAGCATTACTTCACCTGAACTGAGCGTTACTATGTCAGTGTCACCAGACCCTACAACATGGCCCCCAATATAAAGTTCACCCAACGTTCCAACAGGACATGGACGAAGCGTCTCAGGTTCAAGAACTTTCATTCTGACACCAGGGAGAGGTTTCCCGATGGGCACTGTACCTCCCCTTGTGATCGGCATATGTTCTGCCTCAAAGCAAGATTGTCTATCGTAGCCTCTGACATTCCATAACTATTTATCAGGCGTTGGTTGCTTTGTAGACAGGCTTGTATTTTCCTGTAAACCTCTGTTGGAAGAACATCCGATCCTAAGATCAATATTTTCAAAGATTTTAAGTCTTCTGTATTTGAGTTTTCTACTAAAGTCAATGCAAACTGGGGTGAAAACTCTACCAAATTAATGTGTTCTGTTCTTATCATATTTGTTATATAGTCCATATCAAGTCGGCTGTTATCTGGACAAATGCAAACTGTGCCAGATGTGCAACACATACCTCTGACAATATCTCCTATGAAGACATCAAAAGACAACGGTGCCCATTGCAAAATATTGACGTCATACTTTTGAAGTGCATAACGTTTTGTCCAAGCTCTTGCAAGAATAGATATACTCATATGAGAAATTCTGATTTGCTTTGGTTTTCCAGTTGATCCAGAAGTTTGAATCATGTATGCGGGCTTTTCTAACTCCTGAACAATCGGAAAATCGTAAGTTTTCATCTCTGGTACTGAATGATCCAAACTATTTTTCAAGCAAACAATTTTGCATTTTGAATTTTGGGCATATATCTCAAACCGATCGTCGTTGATCAAAATTAGGCATGGGTTAGCTCTTTCAATTGCTTCTGTGACTGTGGATGCGTGCAGAACTGACACAGGCAAGAAAAATCCACCAAGTTTCCAAACTGCAAACATAGCTGCTATTGCTATCTCGTTCTTTTCCATTATCAATATGATCGGCAGGCTTTCAAGGGCATTGGAGTCAACACATTTTAATATTTGAAATGCTATGTTGTCAGATAAATTCATAATACTACTGTAAGTAAGATTCTTTCCTCTGTACACCAGGGCTGTTTTTGCTGGTTTCGTTTTAGTGTTTCTAACAAACATGGCATATACAGATTCACTGGTATATTCAATTTTCTCCGTTTCGGTAAAGTCATCTTGTAACTTAATTTCTTCTTCTGTCAGAAACTCTGCAAACCTTAAAGACTTCCGCCCCAGAAGTATTTGGATTTTATTGCAAACTTCTATCATACAACCAGCAATACGTCTTGACAATCCTTTGTCAATCAGTTTTTCTGAACGTTCACTTAGTATTTCGTAACCGTCTGTATCTTCTGCAATACCAACGGAAAGCTGCATTTTTGCATGTTTCGCATGTATTCTCAATTCATCTTTACTGGCGTTAAACGTTATATAGCTGAACATGACACTGCAGAAACATCCGAGGTTTTTGCCATTCTTTCTCCAGATCATTTCACTCACCTTGTTTAGTGGGTATCTAGAATGGATAAACACAGTTAACCATTTCCTGGTAACATTTAACACATGCTCTTCTAAGGTATCATTCATATTTATTGTATATCTGAATAAGACCGTGTTCACAAATAGGCCATCAGCTGTCAAAGTATGAACATCACGAGTTGAGACAGGTATCGCAACTACAACTTCTCGACTTCCCAAATACCGTTGAAGCACTAACACAAATAATGCCAAAAAGACCTGAAATTTAGTTAATCCATGTAATTTACAGAATCTTTCGATTTCTTGCCCACTGCTGACAGGTAGAAAAGAAACGGTTGTGTCCGCTGTATAAGCTTCGAAGTCGCTTATATTGGAAATGTTCCTGAAACTTAAAGAAGATGACTCTGGGCATTCCTCAAATTCCATTTCCCAAAACAATTTGTCAGCCGTAAATTTTTCTAACATCATATACTCCTTTTCTGAGTCTATAACCGAGGAATGTAGAAACAGATCCTGTCTGTCAACTTGAACATCTAATGGCGGGTTCTGAAGTAACATTT
Organism: Mercenaria mercenaria; assembly: GCF_021730395.1. Classification (NCBI taxonomy): domain Eukaryota; kingdom Metazoa; phylum Mollusca; class Bivalvia; order Venerida; family Veneridae; genus Mercenaria; species Mercenaria mercenaria. The sequence continues at coordinate 40,691,321 of NC_069378.1, forward strand.
TGAAGGTAGTTTTAATATTCTGAATCGTAACATCATCAATAATGATATGATGTACATGAATGACAACTATTTTTGTATTTCCACTAGTGATGACTTTCATTTGTGATAGCACTCCACCTGACAAATTAAATGCTGGTATATTTTGGTGTATATACTCTCTCAAATCGGACATACTGTTGACTGTTACATTGAGTGATTGAATAACAGTAGAGATGTTCTCATGGGAAATTGATAAAGTCTTCTTCGCGAGGTCATATGATGCCAACATTAATGGGTGACGTCTTACCATTTCTTTTAATATGAGGTCTGTATCTACATTGGTCTCTGTTCTTAAAGCTATTGTCTCCGTATATGCTGTTGATTCGGGAACAGCATTTTGTAAAACTAGCATCCGTTTTTGTGCTTCCGACAATGCGATTTCTTTTCCACTTCTTTCTTTCTTTTCAATATCAGGTAATTTTGAGCTTCCTCTTCGATCAACATAGTGTTTTTCAATTCTTCTTTTAAGTGAGGAGAACGAAGGTGTGCTACTTATATCGAGAATACTGAGATCCAGTCCTAAAACTCGGTGTATTTCTGATACAAGAAAGACAGCTTTAAATGAATTCCCCCCTTCTTCGAAGAAATTGTCATCATCTTTTGGAACTTCCTCTGTTTGAAGGATATTTTTCCACATTTGCTGAATAACTGAAACTGGAGTTGTCATTGATTCTAATTTTGGTATTTCTTGTAAGAGGTCAGAATATTCTTTATCAAGATACGGCATTGGTAATGTATTGTTTTTCAAGGCATGTTGTAAATGAACGTCTGACCATTGTGTCAATATCCAATTACCTAGTGACGATATATCTCCGCTGACTAGCTCTTTAGACTGTTCTACGTGTTTTATATGATTATGCCTTGGAAGGGCTAATAAAGTGTAGTCATTTGTATACACTACGGTATGCAGACTGTTATCAAATATATTTGATGAAAGCTTACGCAAGACTTCCAAACTAGTGGTGCTTTTTGTTTTAGGGGTAATGTCTACGCTTTCCATAAATTGCAACATGGGAATATTTTGTCCAGTTTCACAGATGTCAACTGTTATATCAGTAAAATCCCCGTAGCTTTCCAAAATCTCCCTGAAAATTCGGTGTTCAACACCGCGACCAAGAGCACGACAGCTAATAAGCCACTGTTTCAGCATTATTGAGCCAATTTCATGTTTTAAAACAGAAAAGCTTATGACTCCATATACTCCGTATGCATCTTCCAATGAAACCAGCAAACAATCGTCATCATTTTCCATTGCTTCAAAACTTGCCATCAAATTGTTTAGCTTAAATTGATTTGTTCTTTGTAGCAATTCACTTCCTCTCTCACTGAGTTCAGCATTCGATTTCACCTGTGACACAGTTGTTTTCCAAACAACAAGTTTCATTTGCCATTGACGAAGTATCGTTCTGAGTTCTAAGGATTCTCTTTGCTCTTTTTGTTCTTCGGTTATATTGGCTTGCATTTCAGCTAGAGCAGTTTGTCGAATGAATTCATTTTTATACATTTCTGTCCTTGAGCTCGATTCATGTGAGCTTTGTGTCTTATCTAAGACCCACAAGCATTCAATAAAGGACGGTATAAGCCATTCGTCACGAGGAAAGCGTAACGTGCCTACCTCAGGATGAATGTTTATCATTTCCTCACATTCAATTTCACTGTCATCAATAAAAACAAAAGTCTGTAGCGCTATATTTAATCTTTTTCTTATATTGTCTATGTTCCTTGACTTACTATGCCAGTTAACACTTACATGAACAAAATCTCCTAGTTGCAGCAACATTTCCTCATTTTTAAATGCCATTTCAACATCGTCAATCCTGTTTTTGCTCATAAGAACCAACAGGAAGCCTTTGTTTTTCTTTTCTAAGAGAAAACTTTGAAACTCTTTATATCCATCTGATACAAGTATGTCGTTGTTTGCACATTCACCACACCATAAAGTGTAATCACCATCTACACAAATAACTTTTCGAACATTTACCCTTACGTTCTTTAAAATGACTCGTGCAGTGGTGATTGCTAAATGTGTGTAGCCTTCTTGTGTTAATGGCAAGTCATATTCAGAATCAGAATACGCATTATACAAAGAGCTGGAGATATTTGGTATGGTCAGATCAACATTTGGAAATTCAGATATAGGAAATGGCTCACTATTTGGAAGGTTTTCAAGGCTGATAACAAATCGACGTTGCTTTTGTAATTGTTTAGCAAGAAAGGCTTCAAAAGCCTGTGTAATTATTTCAAGAGATTGCACACATTTATTTCTCACTATCAATACGACTACTGTAACATCAGGTAAGGACGGTTGTGTCTGAGTTAGTCGTTGATAGAAGTCATGCATGCCGGACATTGCAATATCTTTTATTACAATATGGTCATGCATTAAAACGCGTTCAATCTCTTTGATGCATTCTGGAGTCACAATGATATTTGAGATGATTTCTACAGAAATTTCTTTGAAATGTTTCGGTAGTAGTGGCGTTTTTGGAACGGAAGTATCTCGATTTGAATCATTAAAACTAAGTTGCAGATTTGGGTTTTCTGATGAACGACAATTGTCTTCCAACTGAAATTCCATTTTCGATAAGAGTTCTTCAACTTCTTTTCTTTTGACAAGTGTCTGATCAAAGAGACACCCGAAATTCAACTTATCATTAAAGTACCAGGAGAAAAATTGGAATGGAAAATCAAGGCAGTCGTTCTCGTCTCTGTGAAAACGTCCATTTTCAAGTTCCCTCATCATAATTTCTATCCATGGTATATACGAGAATGAATTTCTGCCTGCTGAGAAGTACTCCTTTGACGCTGCGTCCAAAGAACCCTGAAAAACAAACAGTGTGTCAGGAAGACGGGTTTGTATTTTCCCAAGCCTTTCCAAAAGTCCATATTTCAAACCATTCTGTGGTATTGACAACAAACTATCTTTCATTTTCTTACAGGCAGTAGCAAACGGCTGAGTCGTGTCTGTCTTGACATGAATGGGAAACATGCTTGTGCACCAACCAACTGTATCTGTTGCATCATGATTTCGCAAATGCCTCCCATGACTTTCCAAGCAGACAGAAATAGTTTCTTTGTTATACTGAACTGATAATGCACGAGTAAATGCAGTCAATATTACTGCTTCGTCCGAACATTTATTATCCAAAGAAATGCTGCGCACAGAAGCTGCGTTAACATTTCTTTTCATCCACTTTGCATTTCTGTATATGGAAGGTTCACTTAACATTTCCTTTTTCATCAACCAGTTGTTTGTTGTTTCCTGTTCACGCCAGAATTTGACTTCGTCTTCCGAACAGGACTTTCCTTCCTCCCAAAGTCTTTCACAGAATGTGTCATAAGAAGTAAAACATGGTGACATCTGTGGGTCTGATCCTGAGTAAATTTGCCTTAAAACAAAACAAAAATCTTCTAAAATTTGCTGCCAGGACACCACATCTGTGATTATATGATGAGCCACTAATAAGCAAAAGTATTCTTTGACATCCTTATGGTTAACGTCAAAGATAGCAGCATTTAAAAGTTCTCCACTGTCTATGTTTAGAGAATATTCTAATTCTTTGCATTTGTCCAGGAATATGTTTTCATGTGTAATCATTTTTCCCTTTTGTATAACTTTCACCATATCTACTTTAGGTTTGGTGTCATCCAGTGGAACATATTCTTGAAATACTATCCCATTTTCTATAAAGAACCTTGAAGACAGACTTTTATGTTTTGCCATGACACTTTGCAAACCTCTCTTGGTAATCGAGACATCAATCTTTTTATCAAATTTTATCAAGGCTGGCAAAGCGTATCTATCAGAAGTGCCTTTTCCTAAGATATATCTCTCGACTATTGGCACTGGTCTAAATGGTCTAGATGCAACAGTATCAACATTCAGTTCACAACTTGTTGCCTTTTGCACTTGTGCACTTAATTTCTTGATAGATGTGTTTCGAAAAATGTCATTCACGGAAACAATGTAACCACAACTTCTCATTTTCCTCACTAAATGTATGGCTTGCAATGAATCACCCGATAAGTCAAAGAAAAAATCTTCGTCTATGTTCGGTAGCCGGTCAATAGGAAGGACACTTTTCCACAACTTCCTCAATGATTCTTCTTGTGCTGTGATTCCATCAGAAGGTAACGTTCCTGAGTTTGACAATTCAGATGCGAACAAAGATTTCAAGTAATGTATATCTTTCTTGCCGTTTGCATTTATCGGTGGTTTTGAGACAGAAACAATCACCTTTGGTATGCAATAAATGGGCAGGGAAGTTGACAACGTTTTGATTATCGTGTGCCTCCATTCACTGTCATGGGTATCAACTTGCTGACCAGTTTTCACAGCTGCACCAATTGATGTTTTACTTTCAACTGTAAATGTACTGACCCATGCACTTTCAATAGATGGTATATTTTCCATGGAATGTTGAATTTCTAAAATATCCACTCGCATGCCATTAATTTTTGTTATGTCAGCTGAGTTTCTTCCGAAATAGACAAGATCACTCTTACCAGGTAATAACGACACAACATCTGAAGTTATATACATAAGCTCACCCTCCGATTCTTCATGCCAGCATGCAAGTTTAAAGATGTCCCGACTAAGTTCTTGTCCGCCTATAAATCCGCTGGTTAGGCAAACACCGCCTATTGCTAAGCAGCCCTTTGCACCAATTCCAACTGGACTGTTTTCATGGATGACAGCAACAGTTACATTGTTGATTGGTTTACCAATTGGTATATCCCTGTTTTTGAAACAGCTTATTTCGTCACTTTGTATGCATCGCACAACACAACCCACGGTAGCTTCAGTTGGTCCATATTCATTCCAGATACAGAAATGCTGCTCTTTCTTGTTTTTCTTCAGTTTTTCAATAAGAGCAAAGGTAAGCTCTTCACCTCCAATTATAAATGTTGAAATATTCAGAGGATGCGTTGCCTCAGACAAAATTGTTTCCAGGTGAAGTGGTGAAAACTTTCCAACATTGATAGTGTTACTATTCATTATGTCTTCATAACAGTCGGTGAATGGTTTGTGTATCTCTATTGTTGATCCACACAACAAAGGTGGTATGATACTTGTAACAGTAAAGTCAAATGTTAGCGGCGAGAACAACGGTATGGTTGAAGATACATCAAGTTGATAGGCTTCAGACGCCCAAACACAATAATTCAAAAGTGATATTTGTCTAATTCTTACACCTTTCGGACGTCCAGTAGTCCCCGATGTGTAAAGTATATAAGCATCGTCCTGAGGATCAATATTCAACTGTTCTACATTGACGCCTGTAGCCAAATTGTCAACAGAAAAATACTTTTTCCTACTCTGACAAGATTGTATTGCACTTCCTACGTTCTTCTTTGACATCATAACATCATATCTGTATTTACTTAGTTCGTTTTCTACTCTTGAATACTTTTCCGTTATTAAAACACTGGAAAAAGAACTTGTTTCTTTAAAGTGGTAGAAAAATTCTTTTGGAAGAAACAGTTCTGTATTCCAGTCTATTTTTGTCCTTTTATCGGGATGAGCATTTTTGTAGTCGACAAGTGAGGCTATTAATTGTTCTTTCTTGTGTATGTCCATTACGTCCCCAATGAATAAAACTCCGTCTTCTTTAAGCATTCCCTCACAACTTGTAAGAACTTTTCGAAGGTAATTATGTCCTGGGAAACAATGCACTACACTATTCAGAATAATGACGTCATACTGATATCCCAATGGCAACCGAGCTATATCAATGGCAGAAACACAATATACCTCAACATTTGCCAATGCCTTTTGTTTAAGACGTACTACCATTTTTTCGGACAGATCTGTTGCCACATAGGTATTTACTTCTGGACTTATAATCTGAGTGGTTAACCCAGACGCACATCCTATTTCAAGAACAGTTGAAACTGGATGGAGAAAATGTTTTAACTTTTGATATATGTTGTTTTTGTAATCGCCCATTTCATCTGCGGTCATATATTCTCCCGTGTAGGAGCTCTTCCAGCCTCCACCCTCAATATCATCAGTAGCCTCTTCTGCAACACAGTTCCAAAGTTCTGTATCCATAAGAGGTGTCTCGATGGTTTCTATAATATCACTAGCATGCACTGCATCAATACAAAATACTGTATCAACTTGCTGGCAAGACCAGTGCAGATGGTTTGCAATGGCTATATTTCTTTTAGAGAAACAGAGTAACCTTATGGACGATTCATGAACTAACATTTCCAGTCTTGCAGTTGGGTCTTCCGAATTTAAGGGAATGTAAACTAAACCTGATATGAGACAGGCTATAATCACGCACATTCCCTCATAAGAATTTTCAAACAATAGACCTACATGATCACCCTTTTTTAGAAAACAATCCCTTTCAAATAACGACTTTATTCTCAATGCATCGTTTTGTAGGTCATTGTAACAATGAGTTTGACCGTTGAAAACGGTAATGTTTGATACCGGGTATCTCTGTAAACTTTCTAAGATTAACTGCCCGATTGTCTGGTGCCAAATATTGGTACTTGGTCCGCGGAGAACAGCTTTTTCTTGCATATCAGGTTTGTACATCAGTTCCGCAATCGTGGAATTGCAACCGTTTGTCAGAGCATTCACAACATATTCAAACGTGTCTACAAGATGCACAGCATACTTATACGAAAAGACACCCTTATAGTATTCAAGTGTGAACCTCATACAGCCATCTTCTTCCAAAAAATCAAACTGCACATCCCACTTAGATGTGTTGTTATGGAGTAATTTTCGTTCAATGTTAAGATCATCGGGTGGTTCCACATGTCTGTCTCTTATTTCTTCATTGTGATAACAAACATTAACACTGAAAACAGGGCTAAAACTTGTACTTCTTTGAAGTTTCAGTTTATTGACCAAAAGATCGAATGGAGCTTCCTGATGGTCCATTGCCTCTACGCATGTCATTTTGATATGTTCTAAAATTTGTCTGAATGTCATTTCCTCGTATACAGAACACCTTATTGTAAGCGTATTAATAAAACAACCAATGACATTCATCATTTCAGAACATGACCTTCCAGTCACTGGAATCCCTAAAATCATGTCGTTCTCGCCGGGATTGAAATGCATAAGGAGTACAGTCACGGCCCCCAGTAAAGAATGGAACATTGTGTGGGATCCCGGCACTGACTGATTTAATTTCTTGAAAATGTTGATGTCAATAAATCTAGTAATGCGCCCTCCTTCATAGCTAAATACTTCTGGACGCCTCTTGTCACCAGGAAATGTTGTTGTTGGTAGTGGTTCAGCTAATTTCAATAGCCAATATTTCAAGTCCTCTTGCAGCTTTGAATCCACAGAATGTGCTTCCTGTTCTTCTCGGTGTGAAAAGACACACGAAAGTGGGAGATGTTTGCTTTTTTCAACCACTTCTCCTTGCAAATATCTCTTGTAAGTATCCCATAGCTCATTGTAGAAAAGAAAATGTGACCAGCCATCAAATATTATGTGGTGGACAACCATTGTAAATATCCATACGTTATTCGCTGTCCTGTATAGTTTTGTCCTGACCAATGGTCCTGTTGCGAGATCGAATTCTGTCTCGTAATCAACCTGATATTTTTGCAGAGCGGTTTCTTCTGCTTTACCTTTTACTTTTGTCATATCAATTTCCTTTATTTCCGTGTCAACTTCCCAGTCGTACACAAGTCTTGGCGTTGATTCGTTCTCGACTATTGTTGCATGAAAAGCGTCATGTCTGGATATCACTGTATTGACTGCACGTCTAAATGCATCTGGGTGAAAATTTCCTGTTACTTTAAAACAGTTGGTTGCATTATATGCAGATTTTGATGTGCCCATCTTTTCAATAACCCAAAGGCGTCTTTGAGAAAACGAAATACGAAAGGGACCTTTTTCTGCCTGCACAATTTCTCTGCCAACACGTTCATGCATTTTTTCTTTCTGAATTCCAACTATTTTGTTTTCAAGATAATGCAACAAGGAATTGAATGTTGGATGAGCATGCAAATCTCCCTGTGTAAATATGACCTTCGAATTCTGTAACACCGACTTGCTGAATTGCATTGCAATGTGTGTACAGACTAATGAATCAACTCCAAGAGAAAATACATTGTCATCGCCTTTTTCAACCCAGTCATATCTTCCACCAAGAGCTTTGTTGAACGAATCTTTCAAGCTATCAAATAAGAACATTTTACTAATGGAAGAATTTTCTTCTTCTTGAGAAGCAGGCGTTTGCTCTGGTTTCAAACTTTCTCCGTTGTCATCTTCCTTTTTCTCATGCAACTGAATTTTGTGTTCTAGATGCAAATACATTTCATTTAAATTGGCACTTTTTACTGTAGGCCAGTAACGGCATTGCTGAAATGGGTAGGTTGGCAGGTGACCAATTTTCCGTTTTCCCTCGTAAGTATGTTTCATGTAGTATTGGTCCCAGTCAATATTCTTGGATTGTAAAAAGTGATCAACTACCAGCTGTTGATCGTGTCGTAACGTGGACCTGATTGTTTTGTGTTTAGGATCGGTGCTTTTGACAACTACTGTTTTCACAGAACTTTCATTTTTGAATTTCAGAATAATTTTCCGGAGTGTTTCGTTCATGTTTGTGATATTATCGGCTATCGCCACTGCTCTGTAAAGAAATTTCCTGTGTTCTCTCCCTGTATTCAGAGTATAACAAACGTTTCTTAGAAAATTGAAGTCCATCTGCAGGTGTCTTATGAAATAATCTATGAGTCTAATGGAAAATTCCAGTAGAGCCTTATCAGAGCAGGCGGCTAAACAGAGTACTTCCGGGTGGATTGCTTCCCTTTGACCTTTTTCTTCTTTCGGTGAGAAATCCCTGACAACGACATGAACATTAGTGCCGAGCAAACCGAAAGCGCTTACACTGCTATATCTTGGATTTCCGTCTCGAGGTGCTTTCCACTCTCTGCTTTCTGTATTTACTAATACCGGTGCATTCTTCCAGTTGATGTGTGGATTCGGACTGGAAAAATTAACGGCTGGTGGAATTTTCTCATGCTTGAAACACAATAATACTTTTATTAATGACACGACTCCAGCTGCTCCGTCTGCAAGATGACCAATATTTGCTTTTACTGATCCAATGGGAATTTTTTCAAGGTGGTGGGTTGTTTCTCTCCCGTATATTTTTTCAAAAGCCTTCGTTATACCCATAATTTCAATCGGGTCTCCTAAAACTGTCCCTGTTCCGTGCGCCTCGATATAGCCTAGATCTTTTGGATTGATTTCCGCTTTCTTCCAAGCTTGGAGTAACATATTTGTTTGCGCACCAGGATGCGGTGCAGTAATTCCTTGCGAATGACCATCCTGATTTGCTGTAGAAGCCTCTAAAACCCCATATATATTATCGTTATCAGCTATAGCTTTAGCTAGCGGCTTCAACAAAACAATTCCACAACCTTCTGCTTTTGATATGCCTTTTGCATCTGCGTCGAAAGCTCTACATTTGACGTTAGGGGCAGTTATTCCTAGTTGATTCCAAATATCTGTCTTTAAACTTATCGGGAGAAGATCTAGCGTAATTCCTCCTGCCAATGCCATATCACAATCACCAGACAAAAGCCCTTGACAAGCAAGGTGGACTGCTAACATAGATGACGAACATCCAGTAGCAACCATCATTGCAGGTCCGCAAAGATTTAGTGTGTATGACACTCTTGAGGCAATGAAAGGAGAATGGTTACCATGTGAAATACTAGGGTGGTTTTCTGTTAGAATGTATTTGTACTTGTTTACTGTGTTCCCGACATACACTCCAGTTTTGGAGCCCTTTATTTTTGAAGCGTAACCAGCATCTTCTAGTAGTTCCCATGCTGTTTCTAAAAATATCCTTTGCTCTGGTTCTATAACAAGCGCTTCCGTCGGGTTAATATGAAAGAAACCGGCATCAAATTTATCTACATTTTTGAAAAAAGAGCCAGTGAAGAATGGTTTACCTTCATCCTCAAAGTGTCCATGAAATGAATCTAAAACATGCTGAATATCAGCCTTTCTTTCGTCTGGAAATGTTGATACTGTGTCACCACGGTCTTCCAGTAACTTCCAAAACGATTCGCAGTTTTCTGCTCCTGGAAGTTTGACAGCTGTCCCAATAACGGCCACTGGGAAATTGCTGCTAGCCATCACTGTTTCTAATTGATAAAAAATGAAATAAAGGTAAAATGTAATGTAATTTTTGAAATTGTGTTTAATTTCATTAGCAGTAGATGTTATAACGCTACTTTACCATGAACGTTTACTTTTTTGTTCGTGTGAAATGATATAGAATCTATAAAATGTAATTGAATTTAAAAGTCATGACTCGTAATATTGTTTTCTCGGAAATCTTAAATATAAAGGGCTTGTGTTGCATACGATTTTCCTGTTATTTACATAGATAGGTACTGTTCACATTTTACATTTATGGTAACTCAATATTGATGTTTTTGCTGCAGATTATATAACATTGTACATCTGAAATGCAAAAAGATCTCCCAGAGGCTTGCGCGTGAATTTCGAAACTTTTGTATGTTCTTTCATTACACTATCTTATTGATTCAAATTTTATGTTATACGGGCAAAAATAGGCAGCAGTCCAGAGAGCAGTGTACTTGAGCTTTTAAAGACTAACTCGTCGTATGAAAATATGAAAAGTAGGAAATGAGTTAGGACATAACATTTCTTTAACCTCTTTGCCAAAAGTCGTCGTAGAATTCGATTAATTTTTGTTTTGTTGTAATCGTGAGTTCTTCATCTGCGAAATACTAGTTCGCTCCCGTTTATCATTCAAGACCACGAATTGAGATTTTTGTTCCTTTACTTGAGCTGAAACTTCACAACTGCAATTCAGGGCAATCTTGGTCTTCGAGTCCATGAATTACTCTAGAAAGAGGACCTATTTGTTTATAGTATAAAAACAAATTTGTAGTATTCAGTGAATTTGTTGTACTAATGTAATAAATGCTCTAAATCAATTACAACCTACTGTTTGGTCTACCTATTTCGTACAGGGTTATTCAAGAAATGCGGACTTATTTTGCAAGATCAAATATAAACTATACATCATTCTAGTAAGTTATCCGATGATCGCGCCGGAATATTTTTAACTTTAAATTAATATATCACTCTGTCATTTTTAGCTAACTAATGTTTGGCGAATTGTCCAGAAATACGAGTTTATGATTGTTTTTGCTATATCCTTTTTCGAAAGTTAAACATCAGATATCTCAAATTCCATTGGTAACATTTTTACTTACTAACATATAATAAGTGTGGTAAGTGAGGTAGCGCTGTTTATGAAAATTGTACGGCTTTGGATAAATGTCATAGTGATAACAAATTATTGATTTCGTTTTAACAAAATGCAATCAATTTACATTAACTTTAAACTGTCACCATCAACATCGGCAGTGCATAAAAATCGTCTTTGTTTTATAATAATATTGTACTCCAAAACTCTAAATAAGAACTTTTAGATTTTAATTTGTGAACAAAAATCTTTGGACAGCAATTTTCATTTTCTGTAAACTTTTGAATGTTATCATTGACATTGACATTTCACACTTGTTTTAGTTTTTATCAGACACCTGCTTTCAGTTTCTTTGATTAAATAGTGAGTGCCTGCTAAAACTCATTCACTGTTTAGAATAGTCATACATGCTATTATTCATTGAAGACAATGATACTATTTTAATTAATCATTATCATCATCGGTGTCATCATCATCTTTACCATCACCACAACCATCATTACGATCAGAAACACCAACATCATCAACATCATTACAATCGCCATCAATACCTTCATCATCATCATCATCATCATCACAATAAACGTCATCATAATCATCGTCACCACCACAATGATTACATTCATAATCACTACCATCAAACTATAATTATTCTGGAACGACTGTATTTTCAGCTGTTGAACGTAAAAAAAAATGCAATTCTTAACGTATTTTTGGCGTTGAAAGTGTGTGGACATGGATTTTTTGCTCTCCTTATTTAGTGAAATAAACAAGAGGACCATGATGGTCTTGAATCGCTCACCTGTTCCCACATGATCCAGTTTTGAGTATGACGTCGTTTTTTCTATTATTTGACATAGTGACCTAGTTTTTGAGCTCATGTGACCCAGTTTTAAACTTGACCTAAATATTATCAAGATAAAAATTCTGACCAATATTCATGAAGATCCATTGAAAAATATGGTCTCTAGGGAGGTCACAAGGTTTTTCTATTATTTGACCTATTGACCTAGTTTCCGAAGGTACGTGACCCTGTTTTGAAATTTACCTAGATATCATCAAGGTTAGCATTCTCACTTATTTTCTTGAAGATCTCATGTAAAATATGGTCTCTAGAGAGGTCACAAGGTTTTTCTATTTTTACGCCTACTGGCCTAGTTTTTGACCGCACGTAGCCCAGTTTCGAAACTGACCTAGATATCATCAAGGTGAACATTCAGATGAATTTTCATGAAGATCCATTGAAAAATATGGCCTCTAGAGAGGTAAAAAGATTTTTCTAAATTTAAACCTACTGACCTAGTTTTTGACCGCAGTTGACCCAGTTTCAAATTTGACCTAGATATCATCGAGATGAACATTCAGACCAACTTTCATACAGATCCCATGATAAATATGGCCTTCTAGAGGTCACAAGTTTTTTTTATTATTTGACCTACTGACCTATCTTTTTAAGGCTAGTGACCCAGTTTCAAACTTGATCTAGATATCATCAAGGTGAACATTCTGACTAATTTTCATGAAGATCCATTTAAGGGTGTGGCCTCTAGAGAGGTCACAAGGTTTTTCTATTTTAAGACCTACTGACCTAGTTTTTGATCGCAGTTGACCCAGTTTCAAACTTGACCTATTTATCATCAAGATAAACATTCAGACCAACTTTCATACAGATCCCATGAAAAATATGGCCTCTAAAGAGGTCACAACGTTTTTTCATTATTTGACCTACTGACCTAATCTGTGAGAGCACGTGACCCACTTTCGAACTTGACCTAGATATCATCAAGATGAACATTCTGACCAATTTTTATAGAGATCCATTCACAAGTATGGCCTCTAGGGAGGTCAAAAGGTTTCTTCTATTTTTAGACTTACTGACCTAGTTTTTGATGGCACATGACCCTGTTTCGAACTTGTCCTAGATATCATCAAGATAAACATTCAAACCAACTTTCATACAGATCCAATGAAAATATGGCCTTTAGAGAGGTCACAAGTTTTTTCTATTATTTGACCTACTGACCTAGTTTTTGATGGCACGTGACCCACTTTCGAACTTGACCTAGATATCATCAAGATGAACATTCAGACCAACTTTCATACAAATTCCATGAAAAATATGGCCTCTAAAGAGGTCACAAGGTTTTTCTATTTTTAGAGCACGTGACCCACTTTCGAACTTGACCTAGATATCATCAAGATGAACATTCTGACCAATTTTTATAGAGATCCATTCACAAGTATGGCCTCTAGGGAGGTCAAAATGTTTCTTCTATTTTTAGACCTACTGACCTAGTTTTTGATCACACGTGACCCAGTTTCGAACTTGACCTAGATATTATCAAGATAAACATTCAGACCAACTTTCATACAGATCCCATGAAAAATATGGCCTTTAGAGAGGTCACAATGTTTATCTATTATTTGACCTACTGACCTAGTTTTTGCCAGCACGTGACCCAGTTTCGAACTTCATCTAGATATCATCAAGGTCAATGTTCTGACCAATTTTCATGAAGATCTTGTGAAATATATGGCCTCTAGAGAGGTCACAAGGTTTTTCTATTTTTAGACCTACTGACCTTGTTTTTGATCGCACGTAACCCAGTTTCGAACTTGACCTAAATATCATCAAGATGAACATTCTGACCAACTTTCATAAAGATCCCGTGAAAAATGTGACCTCTAGAGTGGTCACAAGCAAATGTTTACGCACGAACACACGCACGGACGACGTACGCTGCGTGATCACAAAAGCTCACCTTGTCACTATGTGACAGGTGAGCTAAAAATGGATATTCTTTGAATATACTGGATATTTTTATATCATTGTATTCCTTGGAAAATTCTGCACTTTGTGGTCAACATGAAATAGTGATTTTATAAGCAGAAAACTAAAAAAATAGTGAAAATAATTCATATAACAGTGTTTAGGATACAGTAAAGGATTAATAAAGATTTATCACAAATAACACTTGACATTCTTTTCAATTAAGAAACAGACGGTGCTAAAATAGTGTAATGCCGTAAAATTATGATGTATGTTGTAGGTACTAAGCCACTACTAATTACTTTCAAATGATAAACACAGTCCCAGCTTTTATTTTTCTTCGGTGGAGAGCCACACAGTCAACAAATAACAATTTTCACACGGTTATCCGTAGAATATAACAATTAGAAAAAAGATTTAACTATTGACAATTCTAGTGTTCTAGTGGAAAACCACGATGTTTCTACTTGGAAATCCAAATCTATTCTCCCAAACTTGCTGTCTTCAAAATATATTTTTTCTCAGCATATCATAACTGACCAATTGAAATGATCCTTATTGTAAGTGTAATTAACAGTATAAACCAATCAAATTCAATAAAGCATCCAGGGTAATAAAATTACAAGTATTTGAAATATTAAGAAGTTTTGACAGCAGTCAACACCTTATCAGTCAGGAAGTCTTAACATTTAAATTATCAAGTCAGTCACAATGACCCTATCACAAATAGATTAAGAAGCCTTTTAGCACATTCTGGACCATCAAAGATTAAAGTGCATAAATGTGTCAAAGTTGAGACAACAATAAAGTTTTGACAAGTGTCATGAAAACATAAAGAATTTTCATTATTTAAAATTTTAGCAACATAAACATATTGAATAATTTATCCTTATTGTAATTTCTATGTTAAAAGACATACATTTTTTTTATGATTTGTTAACGATTTTTCTGATTTTTCACTGCACAACACAATATCATAACTGACCAATTGAAATGATCCTTATTGTAAGTGTAATTAACAGTATAAACCAATCAAATTCAACAAAGCATACAGGGTAATAAAATTACAAGTATTTGAAATATTAAGAAGTTTTGACAGCAATCAACACCTTATCAGTCAGGAAGTCTTAACATTTAAATTATCAAGCCAGTCACAATGACCCTATCACAAATAGATTTAGAAGCCTTTTAGCACATTCTGGACTATCAAAGATTAAGGTGCATAAATGTGTCAAAGTTGAGACAACAATAAAGTTTTGACAAGTGTCATGAAAACATAAAGAATTTTCATTATTTAAAATTTTAGCAACATAAACATATTGAATAATTTATCCTTATTGTAATTTCTATGTTAAAAGATATACATTTTTTTAATGATTTGTTAACGATTTTTCTGATTTTTCACTGCACAACAATAGCTTTAATATTTAATGGACTTAAGTGCAAACAACAACTGTTAACAATGGCTTCCAGTCATTCTTCTTTTAAAATGGAAAGTATTTTCTCAAAGTGATTTAATTGGCAGCTGTATTGTGGACAATCTGTTTGACTTATATGTAAGTCCAATAAGTGACAATGTAAGCATAAGTTTCTATCAAAAATCTACACATGACAAAATGCGAGAAATTCTTCAAACAAAGTATCCAATGACACAAACGAAGGACAACAAAGGTCTAACAACCACTTTAGCCCTATCAGGAAAAAAAGTTGTTTTAACCATTTATCACAATACAATGACAATGATTATACAGGGTACAGGATGTAGACAGTAGATTGAAACTATTCTTAAACAGTGCAAAAATGAATTAGTGAATGCATCAACAGATTGTAACAACACCCTGTACTCTGAAAACAATGAAAGTAAAACACCATCTATTGATCCGCAAATGAAGAAAAAATCCAAAAGCTTTCTTACAAAGGTCTCAGATGTGATTCTCGGTCCATCTTACAATAAAGAAAGCCTAAAAATTGCCAAGAAAATGAAATGGGCAGAGAAGATTGCAAAGAAAGGGGGTCCTGCAGTCAACACTGAACAATTCAGGAGGCTGATGGCTGAGGCTGAATCATCAGCTTGGGAATCTAAACCAGCAAAACCAGCAAAGTATTCCGCAAAGAGTTCCACCCCCTTGAACTATCAATACAAAAGGTGCCTACCTTCACAACCTGTAAAAGTAAATGAATTACAAACAAGAGGCAATACAACATTGTTTCTGAGACCAGCAAACTATCCACATATGCCATCTACTCCACAAAGTCCAACAATCAGACAGCCACAAGATCAAAAATCCACTGAAGAACAACAAATTACAACCAACTTAAAGCACTGCTAGGCAACTTATGAAACATCGTCAAAATCTGTGTAAAATGAGCAAGATGAACAAAGCAAAAACCATAAATGATGATGATAACTCAGAAAAATCTCTTTCCAACACAGAGGAAATATCCCCCGTAAATTTTGACACGAGTGACATTAAGACACGTGACATAATGACACAATGTGACTGTAATGAGAATTTTGAAGAAAAATACGCAATATGCCTCCAAACAAATAGAAAACTTCAGACAGAAATTAAACAACTCCAAAAAGTGAACTCAGAACTAGCTGAAAAATGCACAGAGAAAGAAATACTCATAAACAGTGATTTAAACGAGAACTACTACTGCTTCAAGATGAAATGAAAAAAATTAAAACAAAGCAATCAGTCACTCAAGCAAGAAAATAAGACTTAACGAGAAAAGCTGTCATCGAAACAGACAGAAGAGGAGCACAACAAAGATCTCCATATTGAAGTATCAGAAATCAAAGTATGCCTGACAGATTTTTCATTGACACTAAATCTGTTAAAGCACCATACAGAAAATATTCCAGATAATACAGATATATATCTCCTTCAGAACGAAGTAAGAGTAATGAAAAAGGAGCTCACAGATGTTGTGAATGAGAACATCACAGTGACACAACAACAAACGAACAAAACCCTAAACCCTGAGAATGAACTCCTAGAGAAATCTCAGCCACAGCCGGAAAGCACAAACACAGAAATGAATAAAATAAATAAAGTCCTTATTCTTGGAGATAGTGTAACAAAGGGGCTGATCAGAGAAAAAATGACATCAGCTCAAGCATCTGTGATCATCAAATCACATCCTGGTGCAACTGTTAGCAATATAATGGAAGCTATAAACAACTGCAATACACAGCCGAAAACAACAAAGGATTCCGACATGATCATTGTTCATGCTGGTATAAACAATATCTCCACTGCTGATACACCTACTAAAATCTGTGAGGACTTTAAGGAACTAACTAGCACACTTAAGAAAATCAACCCAAAGGCAAAAATTGCAATTTCTTCTATTCTGCTGAAAAAGAGATATCTTCTTTCAGTAGAAAACATCAATTCAACAAATTTGCTGTTAAGTAATATGTGCAGTGAAAAAGGATTTAAATTCATAGACAACAATACAGTAATGCTTAAGGACAGCAAGTTGATCAGAGCCTTTATCATGGTGAAGTCCATCTGACAAACAAGAGATCAGCAAAGTTAGGCAAACTGATGAACACAGAAATTCGTGACACCCTCAGAATTACATACAGTCCTAGACAAACTAATGTGAATTTTCCCCAGGCCCGGCAAGGACAATATCTCGACAAAAATTGGAGAATCAGACAGCGGAACCAAGGCGATCGTCGGCTCCCTTTGCTTTACTGGAGAAACAGACGACGGAACCCAGGCTTTCCTCAACCTCCTGCGCTTTTCTGGCCCATGCAAATGCCACAATGGAGATAAGTGCATTTAACGCGCAAGATACAAACAAGGCAGAACATAATGATGCGATTCAACATAGTGTAAATAGTGTACAAAATTCAGTATCCGAAAATGGATTTAATATGACTGAGCACAGCTCATCAAGTAGAACAGATAATGTACTACAAGCACAGAAAAATCTATCATCACAAACAAGAAGTACTTCAAAAATAAGCATAGAAAATACCAGTGCTTGTCAAGCTGAACCATTATTCACTAACAAACAGGGTATGAAAATACTTCACTTAAATATTCATTATCTATACCCAAAATATGATGAGGTAAAATCACTTGCAAATGAACATAGTGAGATTGATATCTTGTGTTTTTGTGAAACTTTTCTTGATGATTTTTTCAGTGATAGTGAATTTCAACTAATGGGTATCAAATGTTTCGCAAAGACAGACAATCGAATGGTGGTGGCATCATTCTGTATGTTAAAAACAAATTTTCATGTATTCGAAGGCAAAACTTAGAAAATGATTATATAGAGTCAGTCTGGCTTGAAATGAGATGCTCCAAACAAAAACCTTTTTTTTGCTTGGATATTATTACAGACCACCATCCTCTCATAATAAATGGATGGACACTTTTGAAACCACCCTTGAACCTATTCAAAATGAAAATATAGAAACTATACTGCTTGGTGATTTCAATATAAATTATGTTAACAACATAGCAGTTAACAACAATTGGAACAAAATTGTCTCTTCCTATAATTTAGAACAGTTAGTTAGACAACCAACCAGGGTAACTTCCACAACATCCACAATCATAGACTACCTTTACACCAATACCCCTTGTAATATTGTTGAAGTTTCTGTACCAACTCTCGCACTAAGTGATCATTTTCCATTTTCCACAAGAAAATTATATTCAAAGACTGAAAAGAACTCTACTCATGACATGATCTATTATAGGTCTTTAAAACACTTTGATGATACATATTTCATTGAATCTCTAGAAAATCTACCATGGACAGTTACTGATTCTTTTGATGATCCAGATGATGCACTTGGTATGTTCAATGATATGTTCACGAAAATATTAAATGAACAGGCACCTATAAAGAGTAAACGTGTAAAATATAAAAATCAACCAGACTGGTTTACGCAGGATATTTTAGAAGCTATAAAGTCACGCAATCATGCTAAGAAAAGTAATGATGATGAACTATTTAAATACTGGAGACAAAAAGTGAAAAGTCTATCATCAAATACAAAAAAGAAATCCTTTTATATTCTGGCCATAAATAAGAATGATAGAAATCCTAAACGCCTATGGAAAAATCTTAAAGATCTTTCAGGTAAGAATTCCAATTATCAAAGCAACAATATAGATGATGATGAAGGAAATCCCATTACAGGTCCCAGTAAAACTGCTAAAATCTTCAACACCTTCTTCACTAACATTTTAAAAAAAATACCAGCTCATAAATCACACCTGGCAGAACAGAACAAATTAGTCATAAAAGACTTTGTAAATGCTAAGATTCCAAATGAAACCGAGTTTGAAATTCCATTAATTACAGAGGAATTTATAAAACGAGAACTCAAATCTCTAGATACTACTAAATCGACGGGTCTTGATGGAATAGGACCTAAATTTCTAAAAATAAGTTCAAATGTAATTTCAAAACCCTTGTCAAAAATATTTAACCTAAGTATTTCTAGTGGGAAATTTCCACATCAACTTAAACTGGCCGAAGTAACTCCTATTTTTAAAAAGGGAAACAAATCAGATAGAAACAACTTTAGACCTATTTCCATCCTACCAATCCTATCAAAAATTATTGAAAGACACATCTCTAACAGTATGAAAACCTTTCTGGAAAATTTTAAACTATTATATTAACACAAGGTTAGGGTTCCGAAAATTCCATTCCTGTGAAACAGCACTTACAGAAATTATAGATGATTGGATTTCGGCAATCAATAATAACAATTTTGTAGGAACCATTTTCTTGGATTTGACTAAAACTTTTGATTTAATAAATCACAAGCAAGCTACTCATTGAAAAGCTTAAATGCTACAAGTTCAGCTCAAACTGTATTAAATGGTTTTCATCGTACTTATCGGAGCAATTCCAAAAGGTCAGCATATCAGGCAGCTTACCAACAGCACAACCAATTGTTGCAGGTGTCCCACAAGGTTCTGTCCTAGGCCCTGTACTATTCATTATTTTTATAAATGACTTACCCCTACATAGCAGAAATTCTAAATTAAACATGTTTGCAGATGACACAACAATCTCTGCTTCTGGAAAAACTGTTTCAGATGTACAAATTGTCCTACAAGGAGATCTTGTTATTGTAGAAAACTGGTGCAAAGATAATGCCATGATACCAAATGCTGAGAAGACAAAAGCAGTGTTTCTTTCAGCCTCCAAGAAGTTACATAATACTTTTGGAAATAACAACTCCCTTGAATTTACATTAAACAAACAGAAGCTTGAAACTGTTCACGAAGAAAACTTCTTGGAATACAAGTTGACCAAAATCTAAATTGGAAAAATCAAATTGACAAAATACTAAAAAGTGTAATTCATTACTTTATCTTTTGCTAAGAATTAAATTGTCTGAACTTGCACTCCCGCAAATTTTTCTACAATGCTTATATTTTACCCCATTATGATTACTGTAGCACAATTTGGGGAAACTGCAACCCACAACTGCAAAATGATCTGATTAAATTTCAGAAAAGGGCTGCGAGAATTTTACTAGACAAACCATTTGATACCCCTTCAAATGAACTCTTCAAGGAATCCTGGACCATTGGATGACTTTCCCGGAAAGAGTTGATTATAAAAATGCTGTAACAGTCTATAAAGCATTGCAAACAGAATCTCAAAATTGTCCAGACTACTTAAAGAATAAATTCAAATATGTTAATAATAATAAACTCAAGTCATCACAGCAACAACTTCTTTATATTCCAAAGCCAAATTTAGAATTTTTCAGGAAATCCTTAAATTATTCAGGACCGAAATTTTGGAATGACATTCCTTTACATGTAAGATCTTCTGCGTCTAGTACAGAATTCAAAAGAAGATATATCCAATGGAAGTTTCCTGGTTGGACAAACTGACAATTTAAATATATTGTTTTTATTCTGTACTGTTGATTATTTAAAATCTATCTGTTTTGTTCTTTGTTCATGTTGTTAATATGTAAAATGTATTATGTTATTATGTTTAGGTCCTTATGGAAATTTTTCTGTACTTCTGGTTTTGTAAAATGTATCTGTTTTGTTCTTTATTTATGTTGTCGTACCATATTGCAAATATGTAAAATGTATCATGTTATTACGTTGAGGCCCATACGGAAGATTGCTTCGACAAGTATGCTGCTGTCGTAGAGTAGGGGCTACCAAACTGCCTCGTTAAATAAAGTCTTTATTATTATTATTATTATTAGTTTTCAATTATTGTAAATTATATTTCTGTTGCGTTTTTCTGACTGCAGTAACATATTAATGCGCGAAAACTAGGTCACCGACAAACCTACGACGCCCTCTTTGTTTACAGCTCACGCACAGACTAATCCTGAAGACGTGGTTTAAAGAATTCAGCTAGCCTAGAAGAGTTGTAAGTCTTTTTGTAGCAATTTTGGTGGTTACATCGATAAGATTTTATTGAACTGAAAAAGAAATCCGAAAAAGTAGGGAAATAGGTATTTAGCAAACAGCTGTAGTTCGATTATAGTAGTCTTAAAAAGTTACCTCCCTTTCTTTCTTCTACGTGCTTTGCTTGTCAGAAATACCACACTTTTCCTCGAAAACAAAGAGGTAAATATCTCATTCTAACCACAGGCAATCGGCGTGTGACTTTGACCCCTTATGAATGATGGACCCCCTACCCTGTTCTCTACAACCCAGATCCCAAACATAATAACAGAAAAACACATTTCTAAAAAAAAAAAATGCTATATATAAAAAAAATAAAGGTATGGTACTTTACGGCCAAAAATTAAGGAAAAAATGGAATGGCCTCAGTAACGATCTCACTGCGTACACAATTTTCGGTCGATTTTTGAAAATCTGGTCTTAATCAACGCATAAAGCATAAATCTTAACGGTAAACATGCACTTTGGTCTCAAGGCTGCATCATTTTGATGCAGCGAGACGCTATTCTTTGACAAAATCATCTCGTACACGATGTGACCTAACCCGTATATTTCTCGGGCCAATAGACAAGTCAATGGCAGCCACCTATTCCCTTCGTTATTTCAAAGCACAATCGTGGCCAGCCTTTAGAAACATAAATAATTAGTCGCTTACCTATAATTACTTCGTCCAGTTTCCGTCAATAACGATGCATCCAGTCAATTTCCCAACGCTGTATTTCTCTCAAAACATCAGCTGCCATGTTTATACCAGCTCACGTGGAGAAGACACCTCCAGAATTGACCAATCGCAAAAAGGCTACGTAGTAAAAACCAGTTCCGGGTCGCCGTATAAACATGGCAGCTGATGTTTTGAAAGAAATTTCTCAACGCTGGATGCATCGTTATTAACGGAAACTGGACGAAGTAATTATAGGTAAGCGACTAATTATTTATGTTTCTAAAGGCTGGCCACGATTGTGCTTGGAAATAACGAAGGGAATAGGTGGCTGCCATTGACTTGTCTATTGACCCGAGAAATATACGGGTTAGGTCACATCGTGTACGAGATGATTTTGTCAAAGAATTGCGTCTCGCTGCATCAAAATGATGCAGCCTTGAGACCAAAGTGCATGTTTACCGTTAAGATTTATGCTTTATGCGTTGATTAAGACCAGATTTTCAAAAATCGACCGAAAATTGTGTACGCAGTGAGATCGTTACTGAGGCCATTCCATTTTTTCCTTAATGTTTGGCCGTAAAGTACCATACCTTTATTTTTTTTATATATAGCATTTTTTTTTTTTTTTGGAAATGTGTTTTTCTGTTATTATGTTTGGGATCTGGGTTGTAGAGAACAGGGTGGGGGGTCCATCATTCATAAGGGGTCAAAGTCACACGCCGATTGCCTGTGATTCTAACTATTCAGATCATCAGGCAAATCATAACTTTACTGTACAACAGACGGCTGATTTAATCTGTAAATACTCTAGTTTATTAATGAAGGTAAAACAGGTTGGGGAAGGTATTAGTTCAATAACATTAAACTTGCACAGGTCGCCTTTTAATATTTGGACGTTCAACATGTCCCTGTGTCAAGTTTAATCGAATGTCAGCCATTCGCATAGCACAGATTACGACTTTATTTTATTGAAGTGTAATGTAGGAAAACTCTCAAACACGTGAAACATTGGTTTACCGTAACTAAAACTGCACCACCAATCACTTCCCCGACGCATTTCACAGAATCTTCTAGCGTAATTTATTGAAATATCATGAACAATACAACACCGGATAAATATATAGAATCAATTATACATGTTTAGACGAAAACAAATACGTTTAGCCTACGACACTTGTAAAAAATCTGCGGCCATTATTAACGCATGGGTACCGCCGAACGCATGTGGACTAGCCTTTTAAACTGCTTTGATAGGACTTTACAACTAATTTAAGTAACTTTTATTAAAATTACAACCAATACATGCTGATTACACCCATCGATTATAAACATATGCATACTACATAGACAATACTTTAGTAACGGGCCGCATTTTTTTTTTCAAATCCGACCGTGGGAATATTTTTTCGTCAAAAATTAATCTTTATAATAAAGAAGATTTGACAGTTCGTGTTGTGTTGTGAAAGTGAATGGATGTAAATTTCATTGTCAAAGTGCGGACTGATCTTCAATATCTTCAGTAAGACAGTATGTTCAATTGATGTGTAAATTAAGTTTCTTTGTCCGTTGTTGGTATTTAGCTATCGCTTTCAAGTCACTTCTACCGTGAACTTGTAAAACCTTCCGCAAGAACTTTTGCGGAAAGCTCTACCGGGAAATTCATACTTTCGATAAAATGTCGGACTATGTGAAATGTCAAAATCGTAAAATATTGAAGTCCGGCGTTTATTTATAGAACTAGGGAAGGTATCAAATTTAGGTAATTTAGCTCTCTAAAGCTAAATATGGCTAAAAATTGAACAAAAGAACTGCACGTTTCCATTAATTGCTCTTAAACTGTAAATAGGTGCATATTAGTTACTTGCATATTAACTGGAGTTGGCATTTGTAATATTTAAGAGAAATAAAATAAATTATTTACCGATGCGGTTTTTTTTCAGAAATAGTTTCAATTTATCCTTGCATCGGACAAAGTAAATTATCTCATCAGTACACAAAACAAACATTATTTTTCACAATTTTGCTAATTTTCAGTACTGTTCAGCTCTTCTTTCCTAAGAACTCTTAACACATCTATGAAAATATGTTCAGAAAGTTGTCATTTGTGAAGATCTGTGATATCACACAACATGTTTTATAGCTGGCATGTATAATGTGTAACCAATCCAAGGGAGGTGAAAAGAATTGAACTGAATTTCATGCAACAATACAGTTACACATGATTTCCTCCTACCAGCTTAATGCCATACATAAACACTGCATGGTCATCACATTGTTGTTAGACTAAGACAAGATGTTTTTGTGTGTAGTGTTTGTGTTAACAATGATATTGACTGACATTAATTGCAATTAAACAAAATTGTGCATAAGCATTAGCTAAACGATCAAAATTTTATGTAATATCAAAATACTTTGAAATAGATCTAGTAATGGGCAGAAAACTACCATTCAGGGAATGTTAAACTTTGATTCAATTTATATTGGCCTTAAAGTCACTCTAGGTGTTTAATACAGGCTATTGTGGTTACTGGCATAACTGGGCTTATTTCTCCAATTAAACAAAGCAATTAACAATAACTGCATCGGAAAATGTTGTACTTGAATGATCAATTCTGTGTAGAAAAGTGTGTGAAATAGATGGACACAGTGACAGGATGCTCGTGTTCAAAATATGAGCTAGAGTGAGACAAATATACATTTCTTTTGTTCACTTTTTAGCAATATGTAGCTATATTAGCTATAAATAGCTAAATTAGCTAAATTTTATACCTTCCTCAACCTGGTATTAATTTATGTGTTCAGTATAAATGCAAGATGCAAGCGTAATTTCGCCCCAGTCAGTTCGTCCCCAATTTTCATGTAATTGGTTAAAGGTCGGTTACTCAATATACAATAAGTAACATATACTGTATCGCAAGTATATAAAGTAATTGCTGGTAATAGTTATGATTAGTTGTTATTACGATTTTTGTAAATGTTTTATTTATACAATAAGTCGTGAGCACAATCCATGTCTTCTGTGCTAAAGAAAACGTTATTTTTTTTTTTATCAATCAGTTCCGAGACAAATAAGAATTTAAGAAAAGCTTCTGATTATGGTGTACAAATTGCTATTTTATTATTTGAAGTGTCTAGCCGTCCGGTAACTGGATGTCTACTACTAGCCTGTGTTCTAGCCGTCCAGTAGTCAGACTAATTTGACACTATCCAAGGAAATATTGAGATTTTTTTTTCATATGGGCAATATCCCCATTCACGTCAAACATTTGAAAGACCAAAATAGTTGAAGCGATTTCCGATGAAATTTTCATCGCTGCTGACGCTTTACATGCTATAGCTTTAAATGCCAATTATTTCACGGAATTGGAGATAAATTCAAATAAAACTTACATAGATTCTATTTTGAAAGGGGATTCAATTCCTTATTGATTTATGTAAAAATTATCAAATAATATCCAAAATTACGAATGTTCTCCTGATTATATTAAGCTATGTATGTACTGTACACGGTTAACGTGTACCGTTACTACACAAGTGATAAAACCAATAATTTTACACAGTCAGGGGTGTAACTGTTTCAAGTTACCGCAGTTTATAACCCATTTGAGTTATTGCTTATGCTTTAATAACTTGTTTGAGTTATCATAAAATATTTCAAATAAAATCTGTAAAAAGATCCTTTGGAAGCAAAGAATGCAACCAAGAAGAATAATAGCAGACTCGGTTTGATTGAGTCTGTTCATGAGAGGTAATAGAATTGTGCAACACCTCTCACGTACCCTAGCACCGGCTTAAGTGGAGGTCTATTACACATACGTTGAATGGACTCCATGATCCCAAAGGACCAGAAAATATAACAACACTGAATCCAAGTCCGGGGAGACATTTTACAGCTGGCACACGGCACTTAAAGATTGCTGTTGTGATAGTTAATAATATCTGTAAAAGCCCTCCTGTGCCAGTTCCTCATTTTGAATGAGACTAATGCAATTATTTTCTGAATCCTCGAACTTTTATCATTCCAGTTACGCAGTAAAAATTTTTACGCAAGACTGAAAAGTGTTATGCAAAAGTTTTAAATCTATAAAACTCTAAGCATTCCATTTTGCGTATCAAGTCTTGATCAGACTAAATGAGAATTTGATTAACCACAGTTTGCTACTAATTTCACTTTAAAGGTCACTTTGTGAGAACAGCAAAAAGACTTTTTTTGAATAACTTACCTGAGTTAACTATATTTTATAACTAATACAGGTTATAAAATGCTTGAAAAAGTAACTAAAATAGGTTACAAAACATAACTTAAAACAGTTACACCCCTGACTGTTACATGACTGTGTATTTTGATTTATCTTCCATTATTTTGGTCCTTCAAAGTTTTGATGTTTAGTAAATGCCTATCACAAATATAGAACAATATGAATGTCGAATTATTTTGACTAGCCTTCCGGTGACCGGACAGCTAGCAAATTGTCAGGGGATTTTCTAGCCGTCAGGTAATTGATTTCTTAATGAATAAGTAATGGTTTTATATAGTTTTAACTGTTATTTACTTAAAATATCAATTCTTATCTGTAAACAAAATATTGTGTGAATACATACCAAAGTATATTTTTCAACGTCTCGAATAGATTCCCGATTTATCAGTCGATGAATCGAATGAGATCGTGTTTGTATACAATAGAAATGATAAAACATTGATTGCCGAACGTCCTTGTTATGTTTTTTCTAACGGCCTAAACTTTAATCCTTTAAGTACAAATTTAGAAATATTTTTTGGATGGAAAGCTTATAAAACAAGCAATTCATTAATCAATTTTGACATTATTTCGAAATAAAATGGATAATTATTTTATGAACGCTTAACTACTGGTTTTCTTAAATTTTGAACATCATATTGCCGCTATTGATGTTAAATGTCATTTAAAACATTTATTCATATAAAAAATATTTGAATACTCAAATACGAAAATTGTAAATATTTCAAAACTGTTTTACTTTTGAAAATCCAGTGAAAAAAATGTTAAAATTTAAAAATCTGAAAGAAATATATACCTGTAATGTTTCATATTCAGTATTCAGACATTATCACAGTAAGAGAAAAAATAACAAAGTTGAATTGTCATCGGTACGAAAATATTAAAATTTGCAGTAACTATGGGTCCAAAAACCGGACCTCTAGACAAGACGTTCAGGACAATATGAATACTTAAAGACATATTTTATCTTTAAAATCGGGCAATGGTTTCAAAAGTTTGCTCTCGTACTTTTTTTCTGGTCCGTTTATATGGTAAGTAACAGGAAACATAACGGTGAAAATACAATCGCAAATTCGACAAATATTAAAGGAAGTGTCTAGCCGTCGGTAACCAGAAGCCTAGCTAGGTGATTTTTTTGACATGCATGGACCGATCTTGTTTATATTTAGCAGGAATGTTTACCTAAGTGAGAAGATGTGTCATGCATAAACCCCATGTTCCTATCTAAAAATTCAAGGTCACAGTTGGGGGTAAAATATCAAATTGAAGCTTGTCCGGAGTATTTCTTCTTCATGCGTGGTTGGATTTTGATGTAACTTGGCATGAATGTTCACCTTTGAATCTAAATGTGGCAGTGCAGTTAGGTGCTTTTGCTTTCTGTTCCTGATTGCCAAAAACAGACAGAATGTCAAATTTGTATGTTCTAACAACTCAATTTTAGTGTTTTTTTACCAGTGTAACTGAAGTATTCCGAGTTTGACAAGAGATCTAAAGATTTAGAAAATGCTGCACAACAAAGATTTAAAAGTATTTATGAAGAAATGATATTCTCATCCTATTTTATAATAATTACATAGGTAATTTCTTAAACTTGCATTTGTTTGAAAAATTTAATTTTGGATTAATTTCATGATTCTCAATTTCATGAAATAAAATAGATGGAGGAAAATACATGTAGGCATAATCATACATTTTCACTTGTCATTATAATGTGTTTACATTTGTTTTGAATTCTTCTGATTTCGTATTTTCAAGTTTTACAACATTTTGCTAAATTCTCTCCAGATTTAATGTAAGAATGCTTCTTACACCATGTAGTAAGAGGTCTGGGTTCAAGTCCCAGTGGAGAGTATTTTACTACTGGGTATAAAGAATTGTAGACTGGACAAAAACATTCCTGCTCAGCAAAAAAGTTACTAAAAAGGAAATGTAAAAATTATAGTATAATCCCCCCCCCCTCTCCACCCCACAATATACAAAAGTCAAAAGCTATACATAACTTTAATATGTTTGTAATGTTATATTCAGACAATAAATAAATATTGAATTGATTTCACAAAAAGTACGTTTAACTTAATAGTAACTGTTGTACAAGCTTTGAATTTTCAGTTCAGTTTTGTAAAATCTACTTCTCGATTACCTTTCAAGATACTGCTGTGACACTTCATAGGATGGTTGAATATGATTACTGAATGCAAAAGGCAAGCACATGCATTCCTATATCAAAAGTAAAGTTCACACATATGGTTAAAAGTCAAATTTTATGTACATCTGTACACTTGGAAAGGTTCCCCTGATATTTACACATAATGTGTACTATCTGTGTTGTTCAGAGACAGTCGACCCTCCAGTACTTTCAGTGCTTTGATTATTTTCATCAATAAGGTCATTGCTTTTAATCTAAATAATTTTACAGTAAACAATTTGAAACACGGGGGATTTGAAATCTCACTCAAAATTTACAGTCCAAGGTTTTTCCAAAATCTCACTCCAGACTCCACTCTAAGATTCCGTTCCATATTTTGTAGTATGCCAAAATATGAACCCCCTAACATTGCCTCGTGTAAATTTAAGGCTAGATGTATTTTCTAGTTAGTTCTATTTAAAGAATATTACAAGAATCATTAATTGTATACATTGTAATCAACCGCCCCAGTAGCCTAGTGACTTAGTAACTGATACACTTCGCGCTCAGTATTAAAAGGATTGTTCCAGTTTACTTTTTTAATATTTAATGAAAATATAATTATTTTGTGTTGACTCATAATATTGTTGTTTCTACACGATGACCCATTGTACCCAATTAATTTGATAAACTTTAAAGAGTGGTTGTTTTTATAAAAACAGCACTTTTGCATGACCTTGTGGAATTAAACCTAATTTCAGTTATACCCTGCTGCCTATAACAAAATCTGTAACACTCAACAAACATTGGTATTTGTCAATAAGAAGGTGTGACAGTCCTCTTACCTATACATATCTGACTATCCTAAACAGTGAATGGATTTTATCAGGAAGACACTGACAACTTTAAGTTAAGGGACGACCGTAGACGTATGCTACATAGGCAATTAAGTGACCACAACATTATTCCATGTATTCATTTGAAATGACGAATATTGACAGGTTATGCAATTGTGAAATTTTCTTAAAAATTCACTAATTTTTGGCCGTATAGACAAATACGTAAAATAGAAAAAAAAAGGACAAAAATATTTAGAAAATGTTGTTTTTATACAATAAAACCATTTTCATGTTAACATGTTATTTTTTTTATTTTGATAAAGAAAGACTTCCTTTTCCAAATAAACGGAAATTTGCAATATTATCGCGGCCAAATTGGCAGCCATCTTGAAAATTTGAAATTTCTTGAAATAATAAGTTTGCTTGGGCTCAGAAAAGTAAATAAAAGTGGCCTATCTCTTGGACTATAAATAGTTTTGACCTTTGATTTACCTAAGTGCAATCATTAAACATAAAGGTAAAAGGTAAACTTTATCAGACACTTTTTCTTTGATTTTTCATCATATTAACCACACAGGTGTGCGAAGGGTAGTTATTAGCATAATTACCAATATGGCCAAAAGTCCTGGGCAGCCTGTGCATGATTTTCAAAGGCAACAATAAAAAATGGGAGATTATATCTTCAAGTTTTACATCAAAATGCACCAGAGCTACATGTGCTACTCAAATTTTTCCCGTGGGCATTATTGAAACCCACTAATTTATCCCTCAATGCCCATTTTTGGCTTGCTATGCCCCTTATGGTTTATTTATCTTTAAGGTATTAATCATGTAGTTTATACATATGTACATAAATAGCAAATGTTTTAACCAGTTTGCTTTTAGAAATATATGACAATGCTCAAAGTAATATAATTTATATCAAACTGCTTCTTTTAAAAAAAATTAATCAATTACATTTAGCTATTTCTTGCGTACTTTTTAATGTAAATTACTCAATACAAAACGTATTTCTTATTCGTGCTTATTAGCTTTTCAATAACAATAACTATATTAAAAAAGAATCTTATCTTTGGTTTACTAAGAAAAAAATATTCCGACGTTCAAGTTCTGAAAAAATTTCTGACTTTCACAGAAAGCAACCAAAATTTCTTGACTACATGTAAAATCCAAGCCAGCTTCCACCCCAGTCGCCCCTAAGAGGATTCACATAGCTATCGGAGGTGGTCATATGAATTATCTTATCTTCTTACAAAATGACCCAACACAATTTCAATTACAGTAAAGCACCATCACTCGAGGTCACAATGGGATGAACAAAAAGCTCGAGTTATCCAGGGAGTCGAGCGACCCATACAGAGTTCAACTTAATAAATCAAGGTTGGGGTCACAACAAGAACTATTCGAGTTAGCACAGGTGGTCGAGCTGAGTGGCTTATGTCACTGATAACACATTCAAAATTTCAACATCATACACGTACCTACATCGAAATTACCTTGTTTACCTTGAATTTAGAAAATCAGCTGTTTTCAAATGCTCTACTTTTTAAGATAAACGAATTCAACCATACAGACTTGAAAAGGGTTTGTAAAAATATTGTTGATGCTTTATTCATGCAATCACTAGCTTTTAAGTGGTATAATTATAATCGAAGAGCTATAACACGAATAACTCTTCTAATTACACGAATATACATTAGGAACTACATTACTTCTATCAATGTTTCGAACAGTCGAGTGCGGTGTCAACAGACAGCTCTTGTTATACAGTGTACTTGGAATTATCAAATAAACTTTCTTTTATGCAAGTTTCATGTAAAAGTGAAAGGATAATGTAATAACATTTTTTCATTTTTATAACATCAGGTGAATGGCATCATTTTTGATGTTAGTTTCATGTGTGTTGTTGTGTTTACTATGTTCTTTAATTATGACATTTTTTCAGTTTTACTCTAGATAAAGAAAATAATTATACCATTGATCATTTTTTATGTTAAGATTATTTTATGCAATAAAAAGATTTGTACTGAGAAGCATGAA
Organism: Mercenaria mercenaria; assembly: GCF_021730395.1. Classification (NCBI taxonomy): domain Eukaryota; kingdom Metazoa; phylum Mollusca; class Bivalvia; order Venerida; family Veneridae; genus Mercenaria; species Mercenaria mercenaria. The sequence continues at coordinate 40,722,721 of NC_069378.1, forward strand.
CATGTTCTTTTGCAGAATAGTATTGTGCTCCTAAGGTTGTGCAATATTTATACTGCAGAACCGGTACATATTTCTTGATGAAAATCTAACAAACTAGAAATATTCAAATACCTTAGACCTTAAAGGCTCATAATGCCTATATTTTTTAAATTATGCAAATATCTTGTACTTTAAAGGCTCTCAGTGTCTATATACTGTAAAATATTCAAACAACTTGGAACAGTCAAGCGCTTTTTGTCTATTTACTGTAAAACACTGAAATAACTTTGACCTTAAAGGCTCTCCATGCCTATATTCAGTAAAATATGCAAAACAAAGTTGGACCAGTCAGACTTTTATTGCCTATTTACTGTGAAATGTTCAAATACCTTGGATCAGTCGGACTTTTATTGCCTATTTACTGTAAAATACTGAAATAACTTTGACCTTAAAGCTCTCAATGCCTGTATACAATAAATACTCAAAAACCTTGGACCAGAGAGACTTTTATTGTCTATTTACTGTAAAATACTGAAATAACTTTGACCTTAAAGCTCCCAATGCCTGTATACAATAAATACTCAAAAACCTTGGACCAGAGAGACTTTTATTGTCTATTTACTGTAAAATACTGAAATAACTTTGACCTTAAAGCTCTCAATGCCTGTATACAATAAATACTCAAAAACCTTGGACCAGAGAGACTTTTATTGTCTATTTACTGTAAAATACTGAAATAACTTTGACCTTAAAGCTCCCAATGCCTGTATACAGTAAAATATTCGAATACCTGGACCAGTCAAACTCTTCTTGTCTATTTACTGTAAAATACTGAAATAACTTTGACCTTAAAGCTCCCAATGCCTGTATACAATAAATACTCAAAAACCTTGGACCAGTCAAACTCTTCTTGTCTATTTACTGTACTGAAATAACTTTGACCTTAAGCTTTCAATGCCTGTATACAATAAAATATTCAAACACATTTGACCAGTCAGACTCTTATCGTCTATCAAGTACCTCGGACAAGGCGGACTCTTATTGTCTATTTACTGTAAAATACTGAAATAAATTTGACATTAAAGCTCTCAATGCCTGTATACAATAACATTTTCAAATATTTACGACCAGTCGGACTTTTATTTCCTATTTACTGTGAAAAAACTGAAATAACTTTGACCTAAAGCTCTCAAATAATGTATACAGTAAAATATTCAAATACCTTGGACCAGTCAGATTTTGTCTATTTACTGTAAAATACTGAAATAACTTTGACCTTAAAGCTCTCAATGCCAGTATACAGTAAAATATTCAAATATCTCGGACCAGTCAGACTTTTATTGTATATTTTATTTACTGTAAAATACTGAAATAACTTTGAACTAAAGCTCTCAATGCCTGTATACAATAAATATTCAAATACCTTTGACCAGTCAGACTTTTATGATCTATTTACCATAAAATACTGAAATAAGTTTGACCTTAAGGCTCTCATTGCATGTATAGAATAAAATATTCAAACACCTTTGACCAGTCAGGCTCTTACTGTCTATTTGCTGTAAAATACTGAAATAACTTTGACCATAAAGCTCTCAGTGTCTGTATACAGTAAAATATTCAAATACCTCGGACCAGTCAGATTCTTATTGTCTATTTACTGTAAAATACTGAAATAAATTTGACCTTAAAGCTCTCAATGTATTTATACAGTAAAATATTCAAGTACCTTGGACCTGTCAGACTCTTATTGTCTATTTACTGTATAATACTGAAATAAATTTGACCTTAAAGCTCTCAATGTCTATATACAGAAAAATATTCAAATACCTTGGACCAGTCAGATTCTTATTGTCTATTTACTGTATAATACTGAAATAAATTTGACCTTAAAGCTCTCAATGTCTGTATACAGTAAAATATTCAAATACCTTGGACCAGTCAGATTCTTATTGTCTATTTACTGTAAAATTCTGAAATAACTTTGACCTTAAAGCTCTCAATGTCTGTATACAGTAAAATATTCAAATACCTTGGACCAGTCAGATTCTTATTGTCTATTTACTGTAAAATACTGAAATAACTTTGACCTTAAAGCTCTCAATGTCTGTATACAGTAAAATATTCAAATACCTTGGACCTGTCAGACTCTTATTGTCTATTTACTGTATAATACTGAAATAAATTTGACCTTAAAGCTCTCAATGTCTATATACAGAAAAATATTCAAATACCTTGGACCAGTCAGATTCTTATTGTCTATTTACTGTATAACACTGAAATAAATTTGACCTTAAAGCTCTCAATGTCTGTATACAGTAAAATATTCAAATACCTTGGACCAGTCAGATTCTTATTGTCTATTTACTGTAAAATTCTGAAATAACTTTGACCTTAAAGCTCTCAATGTCTGTATACAGTAAAATATTCAAATACCTTGGACCAGTCAGATTCTTATTGTCTATTTACTGTAAAATTCTGAAATAACTTTGACCTTAAAGCTCTCAATGTCTGTATACAGTAAAATATTCAAATACCTTGGACCAGTCAGATTCTTATTGTCTATTTACTGTAAAATACTGAAATAACTTTGACCTTAAAGCTCTCAATGTATTTATACAGTAAAATATTCAAGTACCTTGGACCTGTCAGATCTTATTGTCTATTTTCTGTATAATACTGAAATAAATTTGACATTAAAGCTCTCAATGCCTGTATACAATAACATTTTCAAATACTTTGTACCAGTCGGACTTTTATTTCCTATTTACTGTAAAAAAACTGAAATAACTTTGACCTAAAGCTCTCAAATAATGTATACAGTAAAATATTCAAATACCTTGGACCAGTCAGATTGTGTCTATTTACTGTAAAATACTGAAATAACTTTGACCTTAAAGCTCTCAATGCCTGTATACAATAAATACTCAAAAACCTTGGACCAGAGAGACTTTTATTGCCTATTTACTGTAAAATACTGAAATAACTTTGACCTTAAAGCTCTCAATGCCAGTATACAGTAAAATATTCAAATACCTCGGACCAGTCAGACTTTTATTGTATATTTTATTTACCGTAAAATACTGAAATAACTTTGAACTAAAGCTTTCAAAGCCTGTATACAATAAATATTCAAATACCTTTGACCAGTCAGACTGTTATTGCCTATTTACTGTATAATACTGAAATAACTTTGACCTTAAAGCTCTCAATGCCTGTATACAGTAAAATATTCAAATACCTCGGACCAGTCAGACTTTTATTGCCTATTTACTGTAAAATATTCAAATACCTCGGACCAGTCAGACTTTTATTGCCTATTTACTGTAAAATACTGAAATAACTTTGACCTTAAAGCTCTCAATGCCAGTATACAGTAAAATATTCAAATACCTCGGACTAGTCAGACTTTTATTGTATATTTTATTTACTGTAAAATACTGAAATAACTTTGAACTAAAGCTTTCAATGCCTGTATACAATAAATATTCAAATACCTTTGACCAGTCAGACTTTTATGATCTATTTACCATAAAATACTGAAATAAGTTTGACCTTAAGGCTCTCATTGCATGTATAGAATAAAATATTCAAACACCTTTGACCAGTCAGGCTCTTACTGTCTATTTGCTGTAAAATACTGAAATAACTTTGACCATAAAGCTCTCAGTGTCTGTATACAGTAAAATACTCAAATACCTTGGACCAGTCAGATTCTTATTGTCTATTTACTGTAAAATACTGAAATAACTTTGACCTTAAAGCTCTCAATGTATTTATACAGTAAAATATTCAAGTACCTTGGACCTGTCAGACTCTTATTGTCTATTTACTGTATAATACTGAAATAAATTTGACATTAAAGCTCTCAATGCCTGTATACAATAACATTTTCAAATACTTTGTACCAGTCGGACTTTTATTTCCTATTTACTGTAAAAAACTGAAATAACTTTGACCTAAAGCTCTCAAATAATGTATACAGTAAAATATTCAAATACCTTGGACCAGTCAGATTGTGTCTATTTACTGTAAAATACTGAAATAACTTTGACCTTAAAGCTCTCAATGCCTGTATACAATAAATACTCAAAAACCTTGGACCAGAGAGACTTTTATTGCCTATTTACTGTAAAATACTGAAATAACTTTGACCTTAAAGCTCTCAATGCCAGTATACAGTAAAATATTCAAATACCTCGGACCAGTCAGACTTTTATTGTATATTTTATTTACTGTAAAATACTGAAATAACTTTGAACTAAAGCTTTCAAAGCCTGTATACAATAAATATTCAAATACCTTTGACCAGTCAGACTGTTATTGCCTATTTACTGTATAATACTGAAATAACTTTGACTTAAAGCTCTCAATGCCTATATACAATAAATATCCAAACACCTTGGCCCAGTCAGGCTCTTACTGTCTATTAACTGTAAAATACTGAAATAAATTTGACCTAAAGCTCTCAATGCCTGTATACGTCTATTTACTGTAAAATACTGAAATAACTTTGACCAAAAGCGCTCAATGTATTGATACAGTGAAATATTCAAATACCTTGGACCAGTCAGACTTATTGTCTGTTTACTGTAAATACTGAAATAGCTTTGACCTTAAGGTATTAGGCCCATAAGGTATGATGGTATTAAATGCCTCCGCTACTATTTTCTATATAAAATTAACAGCTTATAACATATTTTTATCAAGATTTCTAGCCTTTCACTTCCTACAAGACTACCCTTGTCTTGAAGGTCTGTCTTTAGGCAATCAAAATATACCCAAAAAATATGGGGTTGACCATAATGCAGTGAAACCATGGTCACGTGACAGAGACACGTGATGAAAACGCTAATATTGCGTAGGTAGACATCAGGAAATACCTACTTTCACTCCTATTTTACAAGGCAGCTTCAAATTAATTTTTGAAGCATATAACAAATGGCCTTTACTAGGCGGGAAAATTGCACTATATATTGATATGGACTACATTCGAGTGGACCACGGAGGCATATCCGGCTAACAGGCCCCTTCATGCCATAATAGGGTACTTACTTTTTGAAGAGTATTCAATTCCTACCATAAACCTACTTTGACTGCAATTTTCAGGGGGGTGGGGTAGGTTCAAGCCCCACTGGGACCGATTTTTTTCCCCTTATTTTCTTTTTTTTTCTAGTAAGTTTTTACTTCTTTTAAGACTTTTTATTTAAAGAGGAAAAAATTCATTTGATAAACGATTTCTTGCTGTTCAAAGTGAATTTACCTCTGAAACAGAAGGGGTAGAGTTAGACATCTTTGAAAATACTGAGTTACATGCGGTAAAAGTACTATATTTTGCCTTCATTCTTTAGATTACATATTGTGGAAGAAATGTAGGTAGGTTTTACTTCTGCCCCAAGGTTATTTTTGAATGAAGTGAGCAAAATTCAAAACAGACCCGCAGGATTCGACCTTAATTTTTCAATGTTGGAGTTAGAATTCTGTCTCATTAAATCCGTTTACTCGAGGCACCCTATAAAAATTGAAATTGACAGTTTTTATTTTAAGTTTATGATTGTTTACCAATAGTTTGATGTTTCTTTCATATAAAATAATGGAATAATGAATTCTCTGCAAACGTTTTGGATAAAGGCCACCACTTGTAAATTTGTCTCTATTTGAGCTTGAGGAAAAATAACACAAAATTTATAAAAAACGGCACGGTAAAAGTTTTTAAAAATTTGCAACTAAGTGCGAAGCACGGTCAACTGTAAGAATATACCAAGCAAATGCCATTTTTAGCTCATCTGATTTTTTGAAAAAAAATGATGAGTTATTGTCATCACTTGAGCGGTTGTCGGCGTCGGCGTCGGCGTCGGCGTTGCCTGGTTAAGTTTTATGTTTAGGTCAGCTTTTCTCCTAAACTATCAAAGCTATTGCTTTGAAACTTGGAATACTTGTTCACCATCATAAGCTGACCCTGTATAGCAAGAAACATAACTCCATCTTGCTTTTTGCAAGATTTATGGCCCCTTTTGTACTTAGAAAATATCAGATTTCTTGGTTAAGTTTTATGTTTAGGTCAACTTTTTCCTAAACTATCAAAGCTATTGCTTTGAAACTTGGAATACTTGTTCACCATCATAAGCAGACCCTGTACATCAAGAAACATAACTCCATCTTGCTTTTTGCAAGATTTATTGCCCCTTTTGGACTTAGAAAATCAGTTTTCTTGGTTAAGTTTTATGTTTAGGTCAGCTTTTATCCTAAACTATCAAAGCTATTGCTTTAAAACTTGCAACACTTGTTCACCATCATAAGTTGACCCTGTACAGCAAGAAACATAACTCCGTCCTGCTTTTTGCAAGATTTATGGCCCCTTTTGGACTTAGAAAATATCAGATTTCTTGGTTAAGTTTTATGTTTAGGTCAACTTTTTCTCTTAAACTATCAAAGCTATTGCTTTGAAACTTGCAACACTTGTTCACCATCATTAGCTGACCCTGTACAGCAAGCAACATAACTCCATCCTGCTTTTTGCAATAATTATTGCCCCTTTTGGACTTAGAAAATCATTTTCTTGGTTGAGTATTATGTTTAAGTCAACTTTTCTCATAAACTATCAAAGCTATTGCTTTAAAACTTGCAACAGTTTTTCACCATCACAAGTGGACACTGTACATCAAGAAACATAACTCTATCCTGCTTTTTGCAAGAATGATGGCCCTTTTTAGACTTAGAAAATCATGGGTAGGACAATATTTCTATTACACAAAAAAAAAATCAGATGAGCGTCAGCACCCGCAAGGCGGTGCTCTTGTTAAACATTACTATTAGGGGCCTAATACCTTAAAGCTACCAATGCCTGTATACAGGACCATGAAGGTTCTCGACATCTATATACAGTAAAATATTCAAATACATTTGTAAATATATGTACCTTTTTCAGTTCCTGCTGTTAAACAACAGATATGAGATCTTGTAACTTAATGATTGTGTCAAGTAAAAATGAAACACAATTTGTACGCTTGCTAATTGTGTTTTTGTAGTAGTGCAAATTTCTGCATAATATATGATTTTTTGACATCTTTTGCGAGTAAAACAGTCAGAGAAAGTACAGAAAAAAAGATAATGGATATGCTTAAAAATATTAAACTAACAGACTTTTAAATGAACATTTCTGTTATGAATTATCTCCAATAAATTGTTTGTTATGTTTTAAGTCTTAGACAAAATTTCCACACGTTTCAGCGCAACATGGTCGTAACTGGCACACTTTCAAATAACTCCTCAGTGAATAATCTGTTTATATTTTTTCTCACAGTATTGAAGTTATTACTGTTATTTGATAAGAACAATATAGTATTGTTTTTCATTACTTCATTTGAATACAAATATGTTGTTTGCTTCTCCTGTAGAGTTTTCAAAAACTGAGTTACGTCCATGTTGCACTGACCCGTCATGGTGTTGTTCCAAGTACGAGCAGTATTTTGTGAATGAACGATATTACCAGCTTCTAAGAACAATAAGAATTTTGACACTTTACCTACCTGAAGTTGTTAATTTTATATGAAAGTCATCGTTCAGCAATTTATAACATTTTTTTCCATCGAAATCACGGAATACGTTTGAATAAATAAACTTGCTATTAAGAAATTTAAGAAGATGCCTGGCATTGAAGACGGCCATTTTAGTATGAAAGCTTACACACTGTTTGATTATTTTTGTAGCAAATACACTTTAAATACCTTTCTGAATACAATTTTTCTGGTGACTTTTTTAATATAATTCAAGTACGATTGTTTCTTTTCTTTTCTCGTTGGAAAAAAAGTTCTTAAATACAATTCAAATGTTTATTTAAGATTAAATTTATCTAATATTATGTGTTACATTTCCATAGAAAATGTCATTTTATGAAAAAAAATATCGGAAGATTTTGAACATTCTTTCTGCCCTTTAGAATAATATAAGAGGACCCAACCCTAACATAGCTAAACATAATTATGAAAACTGCTGCGCTTGCCGCCTTGCCACTTATAATCTGCAGAGACAATGGTATAAAGCTTCTTTTATTTTTAAATGGTAGAAATACAGCTGTTTATTTAAGAGAACAGCCAGATTAATTATATGATTTTTAATGTTCTTATTGATACACACGTAACTAATATGAATCAATATAAATATGAAATTTAAATCAACTGTAAATAACAGTAGTTCCTTTCATCTTTACACTTCTAAATTTCTAAAAAGGACTGGTTCATCATTCAATTAAGGCATTCAAAGGGGTGTTCAATGAAATTTTACATACAGAATAGCGGACCGTGGCATGATCAGCATCCGTACACTCGTCAGGCTGATATTGGTCTGCACTGATCGAAAAGGCAAAATCACTTGCCGCTGGCAGGCTAACCAGGTTAAACACACCAAACAGTCGTAAGAGCAGAAAATATATCCACGTAAATATTGTTATAAAATGTTTTTCATTAAATTATCGAAATATTAGAGTGAAATATATCTTGTATTTTCACAGTGAAATGTATAAAATGTACATTTCACTGGTAGCTGGGCAGATTACTGAAACAATACTGTATTTGGTGATGCAAGCATGATATTTGGCACGAATACTCGTCTGAGCCTACTTTTTTCAAAAAGCCCGTTAGCCACTTGAAAATTCAAAATGGCGGCCATTTTTCAAGATGGCCGCCACGGGAAGTTAATTTTTGACTTGAGCAGACCTATATCGAGTTCTTTTTGTCAATTTCGAGGAAAAAATATCTCTTAAGATGTTTTGAGTGTGCAAAACCTATTTTCGATACACAAAAGACTGGTTTCAAAATCCAATATGGCGTCTTTTTTTCAAGATGGCCGCCGTTTCATGTAAAAAGTACTAATTTGCTATTGAAACTGACGTTTTTAGTTAAATTATTTTTTATGTTATAGTCAAATAACATATTTAGAGTGTTGAAGGATAGTTTTTGTCTCGCCTGCGACTTTAGGAACTGACGGCGAACTAAGGCGTAGCATTTTCGGTGCCGACGGCAATGGAGGCGGTGGTGGTGGCGTCAACGTTAAGTTTATATATTAACTACCATGTTTATTGGGATGAAACTTCACACATGTCTTCATGGTCGTTAGGCACTGTACCAAGCCAAGTTCCATAACTCTGACATGAATTTTAACAAAATTATTTCCCTTATTAAATTAGAAATTTCAACATTAAGTTTTCGTGTCACTACATAGAAGATTTTTTTTAATTATGTCCCTTTATGACCGTCACTGCTTGATTGGAACTTGTGGTCAAACCTTATATAAGGCGGACATTTTATAAATTAAAGTGTATTGTACTTGTTTCCTCTGAAAGGCATGTCTCAAGACTTTATATTTTGGCCAATTATTTGTCAAATATGCAGCTGCATAGATCTGTACACAGGAGGACAAAACGATAGCATTTACACCTACCACAGCATTTTGTTTTACATGCACATTTGGTCTGTTCGTTGTCCAGTGTATCTGCCAAAGGTCACCTAGTTTTTTCCATCCCCATTCAGCAGGATTCTCGACTTCCATTTGGCAAAACAGTGCCAGTTCCCGTATAAAACTAGCATGGTATGCAGCATGCTTTGTGTGTTCGGCAAGGGCTGCTTGAGTTTGGGGAAGAGCATCATATGACCTCTGTTTTCGGGCAAACATGTCCAGTCTGACGCCATAAATATCTGCTATCGGACCTGACCTGTCATACATAAAGATGACAAACTTTTCAAGAACCCCCTTGTCTTCATTAGATATCACTGACCGATATGCACTTAGGTTATTAAAGAGATCTGTCACCTCCAGAACAACATTTCAAGTTTGCAAAACAGCCTTTTTGCCTTTCCCCCGGAAACCTGACACTACATGACAGTCCGAAGACGCATGAAAGAAAGCAATACATTTTGTTTTCTCATGGCCGATTGATTGAATGACAGTATGTATGGGAATCCATCTCAAATTTATTCCCTGTCCGAAGGCAATATACAACTGTTCAAGGCCAAGATCTTTCAGTTCAGAAAATACATGAATAGCGATGACAACAAAATCTGTGTAGCTTTAATGACAAGCTGTTTATGACATTTACAACAGCATGTCTTGCATGCATGAACATCCGTTTATCGGCTTCCTCATGACAGCATGGTGTCATACCTTCGAGACTGATTTCCTGATTGCATATAGCCTTTTCCTCTCTGGTCACAATTGTAGTACTTTGTGTGTGCATTTCAACATGTCTGTCGGCCAAACAATTAAAAAGATCAGTCTTGTTATCATTATCCCTCATAAACCTTCGTCTAGCGCCATGACCTCATTTTTAACTACTTTAACCAGAGAGGAAATGGGTGTAAGCAATCAGGAAAATCAGCCTTGAAGGTCTGACGCCATGCAATCATACGGAAGCCGATACACGGATGTTCATGCATGCAAGACATGCTGTTGTGCAGGGTCATGTTTGCCCGAAAACAGAGGTCATATGATGCTCTTCTCCCAACTCAAGCAGCCCTTGCCGAACACACATAGCGTGCTGCATACCAAGATGGTTGCATATGGGAACAGGCACTGTTTTGCCGAATGGAAGTCGAGAGTCCTGCTGAATAGGGATCGGAAAAGCAAGGTGCCTTTGGCAGATACACTAGACAACAATTCTACCAGTTGCCGATAGCTGTAAAGAACTGACCAAATGTACATGTAAAACAGAATGTTGCGGTATGTATAAATGCTATCGTTTTGGACTCCCGTGCATAATTCTATGCAGCATCAGATGTGGCAACTAAAATCTTAAAACATGCCTTCCAAAGGAAACAATTACAGAAGATCTGCATTGCTTTACCTATGACGCAAAGCAAGTCTTTTGTTTATCAAAATTGATGTGTCTGCGTGTTTTGCTACACACATTAATGTTAAAAATGTCCGCCTTGTATAAAACTTGACCACAAGTTCCAATCAAGCAGTGACAGCCATAAAGGGACATAATTAACAATATTCCACGAAGAAACGCGAAAATGTTGAAATTTCTAATTTAAAAGGGAGATAATTTTGTTAAGTTCACGCCAGAGTTATGACTCTTGGCTTGGTACAGTACCTAATGACCATGAAGGCATGTGTGAAGTTTCAACCCAATAAACCTAGCAGTTTCTGAGACAAAGACTTAATTCGGAGACTTAACGTTGAAATTTCTATGTTAACAGGGGGGATAATTTTGAGAAAATGTTCGTCAGATTAATGGAACTTGGCCTAGTACAGCGCCTAATGAAGGCATGTGTGAAGTTTCAACCCAATAAAATGGGTAAATTTAGTGAAAACATTAATTAATTTAAAGATAATTTGTTATGCAAAATCAAAATATCTTTCACTCATGAACACCATATCTTACATTTGTACTCATGGCTATGCTACACTCGAAAAGATTGCATATGACGTCAACTCGTGAAAGATATATCAATCTTACACAGAAACAAATATAAGATCCTCTATATCATTGGTTCAATCTACAAGTGTACTGTTTGGTAACAGGACGATATATGCCACACACTGTCTTCTGACTTTGGGATCTTTATATCCCTTTCGTTCAGTTACTCCAGTTTTAAACTAATTTATTTATATTAAATGAGTATGTCTTCAGATTTATGTAAAACATTTTTTAATTTATACTATCCATATGTTATGTATTTTAAATAAAAAGTAAAAAGGGATTTTTGTTCAGTGAGTTCTGTACATGGTATTTTAAAAGTTTTTTTTTGTGATAGAAATGGCTTGAATTTACAATGAGAAATATCCCCATCGAAATGTTTCTGACCATACAAAAAGAGATATTTTAAAAGATTTTAAAGAATACCGTTACCACCATCGGGGTTTTTTGGAATGTGTAATATTAGGAAATGATTTTTTTTTAAATAGCTATAAAATGTATTTCAGGAAATCTGTATATCTTTTCCGCACCTGTAACATAATAAAACGTAATAGCGTCTAATGGCTTTTTCACGCTTCCGTAGAATCAATAGTTATTTCAAGAAATTCATTTTGAAAATATATCTGAAATGTCTAAGTCTGCAGCTTTCAAATACGGAAATAGCTGACATCCAATGCTGTACTTACACTTTCAGACAACATCAAAAAGGACTTTTTGAACGCTTTGAGGAAGTTCCAGAAATCTCAATATACCCTTGCTCCGATACGGACCTCTGCTGGATTTGTGTTTTTTTCCGAGTGCAAATATGTTTTCGTAGATGAAAAGCTGACATGTCGTGCTAAAACCCAGGTATTTTCAAATTGTAGGAAGTGCTGAAAATTGTATTAGCCTTAACCATTAGCAAAAACGTCCACGCGCATACATTAAGACGCGGCGACCCGTGCGCTGAACCCTGACTATAGGGCAATGCAAATGCAATTTTCGTTTTCAAGTTTAGCCTGTGTCATTTTCTTGAATTTCAGAGAAACAAGAGGTCGTCTGATGTCATTTTCTTTGTTGTCAAAGACATATGTATGTCTGACGAGATTGTATAAAAAATGTGACGGCCCTCCTTTTTTTTTCCTGTCTATATATTTGAATTTTTTTCATACACACTTCTTCACATTTTTGTAAAATATTACCCCAATTTGTAAATTGCCCGATAACAAATGTCAATGACAATATACGACTTTAACTAGTATATGAAGTAGTTACAAAAATATGTATACATAATAGATCACTAAGATTACATGTTGAACAATATGTCTTGATATTTACATTATTAATTCATGTAATTGTACGTTTGCATCATGTGTTTATATGTATCTATATATGTATACAATTTGAAATAAACGGGGTTACCCAAATTGGGGCCTGAAAAAAAAAAAAAAAAAAAAAAATGTGACGGCCGTCCTCAGGGTTTAAATCCAGGGAACTTGTTTCGGAAGTGATAGATCAAACAGTAAGCTTATAAAAATGTTTTAGTCATGCATTTTGTCATATCGCTTCCCCAAAATAAAACAAAGTATCAGAAATTCATTACCTAGAGTTTTCCTTAGAATATCTTAAAGCTAAATCTGTCTTACCTTAAGTCCCATTAAAGTCCCATTGTTTTCAGCTTGCAGTATCATGCCGCGGTCGCTTAAAATCGTCATCTCATACACTTTTAATAAGATGTATTTAAAAAATGACATCTTATTAGGAAAAGCCAACTTTTATAACTAGAAAATGATCATGTGATATTTTCGGCCAATCAGATAGCTTTGCCCAATCTGTCTTGCGATATTGCATGCAAATTGACTATATATAGGCATGTGACCGACTTTCTGCTTCTGTGTGTAGGATTATCTAAAAAAAAATCCGAATTTGGCGCAGAAGTTTTAAAGAGGCACCACAAAATAACTGTATTCTTTTGTGTTTCCATGATGGTAATTATACATGCTTTGCATGAAGAAAATGAGAAATAATAAGTATCTTGTTACAAATTGACAGTGACATATATTAGGCCAAGACAATTTGTGTAATGTCTTAACATTTTGTTTAATAACTGTAGCAATATGTACAGAAATCAGTGTATTAAGTGAAATTTCAATCACATTTTGTTTCTAAAGTGTAAGATAGTTATTCATCTATGTTTTTGAAACTATGCTGAAAAAAGATTGACTGAATAAGTTTGCAAAAAAAGTTGTCAAAACACATTCAGGAATGGCCTAAATTGTCCACCTGAAAGCTTGTAGTATAACTGTATATTACCTGTATTTCAAGAATGATTTTCATGAAGTTTTTGTGGGTGAAAAAAGTAGGTCACTAGGTCGTGGTGGGTCTTTAAGAAATAACGAAAACTTGAAAAATACTTTAAGTTGCATTTCAAAACATTTAAAAGTAAAAGAATTGTTTGTTATCTTGTCCATTTTATTGTACAAATAACGTTCTTTACACAAGATAACTTTACGATGGAATACGGACAACCCCCCCCCCCCACCCCCAAAACCCCCCACCCCCAAAACCCCCGCCCCGTACAAAATTTTCACTGCTCAGTTTGACCGAGGTGGACAAAATCCTAACTTTCATTTTTACCAGTTATAATATTATGCAGATGTTCACTTCACTCTGTTTAGAAACGATAATTATCATCTTAAAAATGTATTTTATTCAATTTCTGTTCACCTTCGTTTATTTTTTTATGTTTCATTCAACGAAAGCAAACATTAGAATTATAATTAAAATCAATGAAAGGCTATTTAACTGTTAAAAAGTACTAGTAGTAAACTCATTGTTGTATACCCCTAAATCATCATAGAAAGTACCACAGAAATTCACATTGTACGGCATTTTCAGCTCGAAACAGCTAAAAGTAATCAACGAAATGTTTAAAAATATAATTTGCCTTTTTTCCAAAGCTGCAGACCTATCTTCCTCATGTAGTATGCATGTAAAACTGATTAAATCGTTTGCCATAACGGACTTTCATTGAAATCCTACCCAGATGTTTCTACTACAAAATAAACAAGAGGACCAAATGGTTCTCTGCTGCGCACCTGAGAACAGCTTGATCAAATTTAATGAATATCATGCTTAAAATGCGACCTCTTTTTTATTTGACCAGGTGACCTAGTTTTTTACCTAACATGACCCATGTTTGAAAATAACCTAGATTTCATCAAAGCAAGCATTTTGATCAAATATCATGAACACCCTGCCTAAAATGTAGCCCCAATTGCAGTTTTTTCTTGACTTTCAGGATCAAAAACTAGGCCACCCGGTCAAATCAAAGAAAATTTTTCATATGCGATAGCGGCTATATTTTTCAATTAATCTACATGAAATTTAGTCAGAATAATTGCCTAGATGAAATCTAAACCTAGTTTGAATCTGGGATCAAAAACAAGGTCACTAGGTCGAATCAGAGAAAAACAAAATAACAAAAGTAGATAATCCATATTCAAATTTGCCTATCTTTCATCCAGACAAAGATTGTGATCAAATTGCATGAAGACCCAGTGTAAAATGCAGTTCCTATTGCATACATAAGGTTATTCTTTAATTTGACCTAGCGACCTAGTTTTTGACCCCAGATTACCTATATTCCAACTTGACCTTAGCTAGATTTTATCCAAGCAAACATTGTGATCAAATTTCATGAATATCCAATGTAAAATGCAGCCGCTATTGCGTACACAAGTTTTTTTTTTATTTGACCGGGTGACCTAGTTTTTGACTCCAGATAGCCCATATTTAAACTTGACCTAGATTTTATCCAGACAAACATTCTGATCGAATTGCATGAATATCCAGTGTTAAATGCAGCCCCTATTGCGTACACAATTTTTTGTATTTGACCGGGTGACCTAGTTTTTTTTACCCCAGATAACCCATTTTCAAATTTGGCCTAGATTTTATCAAGGAAATCATTCTGACCAAATTTAATAAAGACCAACTGAAAAATACAGCCTCCATCGCATACACAAGCTAAATATTGACAGGCGACAGATGCCGGACATCGAGCGAAGTTAAAAAAGAAGACAGTCAACACGTTTTGGTAGTACGAGAAAATTTTGTCGTAATACTCTCATTTTTACAATACGTTTTCTTGTAATAACGACATTATTTACTGTAGTTATAACGGAATATTTTCTCATTAAGAGCTAAATACAGAAATATTTTAAGCAACTTCTTCTCATGAACCGCTGGATGCATCATCATCATCAAACTTGCTGTAGTGTCATTATAATGGCATCTCCTCTTTTTGTGCAAATGGGCGATCATGGCCCCTTTTAGGTGTTGCTTTAGGTTAGAAATAGAAATATTTATAAAGAGACTCTCCAAGTCATCCTCTGGTTGCCCGAATTTTCTGTATTTATGATTTTTTCTCCTAATTATAAAAACCTAAGAAACATATAGTGTTTGAATCGTTTGTCCTCTGTCTCACTTATAACTGTAATCAACTTCTACTGCCTCAAAAACATATTACGGTCCTCGTAACAAGTTTTACATTCTCTAGCCTGTTTAAGCTCTAAAACTCAGGTGAGCGAGCTAGGACCATCGTCACCCTCTTGTTTAAGAATCAGCACTGAATGCCACCACCTTTTAGAAACTTAAAGTTGCAGTAAGTCTTAATATGCAATTTTATTTTACCTCTTTGAGTTTATTATAAACACAAGTCAATAAACTGTCTTTGCCTTAAAAACGAGTTTTTGTTATCAGGATGTTTGTTTAGTGGGAAGGTTATTGTGACACCAGGTTATTGTGATATGAGGTCATTTTGATCTAGTCGTTTGCCCCGATTTGTAACAAGTGTCTTGCATCTGGCGTAGTGCATTCATTGTTCGATTATCTGAGGAAAGAGTGCAGAAGGGTAGAGATAATATAAGTGCAGAAAGGTAGAGATAATATAATTGCAGTTCTTTGTTTATCTGTTTGCTTGTAACTTATTCAAAATTAAATATCACACGAGTCTCGATCATTCGTTGATGGTACATGTCTACCATGTTATTATCCCGCCAGGTTAGCGATCAATAGGTCGCGAGTTTGATCCCAGGGTGCGGCGCGAGTTTGATACCAGGCTGCGGCGCGAATCTGATACCAGGGTGCGGCGCGACTTCGATCCCAGGGTGCGGCGCATGGGTTCCGAAGATGCTGTATCTGAAGCCATTCTAGCTCCGCCCTTTAGTCACGGGGAGAAGTTGTTACTTATGTAGAACAAGTTAAAAACGGCAGTGAATCCAGGAAAATAGATTAGGTTTACCGACTGCTGTTACTGTAAGTTTACATTACCTACAAGGATATGAAAATACAAAACCGTTTTTCATACGAGCGTATAATATCATGATTCGCCATCGTGATCTCGTGCTTCGCCATCGTGATTTCGCGGCTCGGACATGGCATTTATCATAGAGAAGGCGATTGCCGTAACAAAACATCGTGATAAGAGGCTATGATGTTTTACGTAAGAAAAATTTTAAAAAAGCCCAAATACACCTTCCCCACCCCCAGTAATTACACATTTTTTTTTTTACATTCGCTGCTATTAAACAGGCCTCAGCCCATTTATCATTTATATTACTATGACAAGTTATCATCAACACAATAAATGTATGTTACAGGATTATATTCAATATGACTTTTTTATTTCCAATTTCTTAGGATACTTCTATTTTAGTTAAAAACTATATCGGGTTCTCTTTTAAAGCCCGCCCGCTTAGCACAATAGGGAGAGCGCAGATCTACGGATCGCGGGGTCGCGAGTTCAAGCCCTGGGCGAGGCATATGTTCTTCGTGACGATTTGATAAAAGACACTGTGTCTGAAATCGTTCGTCCTCCACTTCTGATTCATGTGGGGAAGTTGGCAGTGACTTGCGGAGAACAGGTTTGTACTGGTACAGAATCCAGAAACACTGGTTAGGTTAACTGCCCGCCGTTACATAGTTGAAATACCGTTGGAAAACGGCGTTAAACCCAAAACAACCAAACAACCTTTAATGCAGATGATTAAAAATGTTTATTGTGAAAGTCTAAACGTAAAAATAAATCTGTTTCAAGAAAGTAGATCATTCGTGTTACCGCGCCATAGCTGGAGATTCGGTAATTCTTGGAAATCCGAAGTAGCATGCTGACTTAAAGTACAGCGGTTAACGAAGATATACAACGTATATTTGACAAACCTGGCCACAGACATTTTACTAAGAGATAAAGTAAAAGTTAGCTGGTACTAGTGGCAACGCGCTTACTGTCAGTTCAGAGTTCGGGTTCGAATTCGAGTCTCGTGTACATCTTACATTATCACCCCCACCCAGCGCCCCGCCATTTCGAAGAAGAGTGATATTTTTTGCAGATGTCGTTCGCCTGTCGGTCGTCGGTAAGTGACAATCCGTTCCGATGATAATTAAGAAAGATGGCCTGGATCATGAAGTTAAAAGGGAGATTGTCATAACCCTGATGACCTATGATTTGAGATCAGTCACAGTGACCATACAGTTCAACGGTTTCCGGAGAATAACTCAAGAACCTTAGCCTAGGATCATGAAAATTAACAGAAGGTTGGTCATGACAGCAATGCCATTGATTTGGATCAATAGCTCAAGGTCAGGTCACAGTGACGAACATTTTAAGGTTCCGGATGTAACTCGGATACTTGCTGGATATGAAAGTTGACAGGGAGGTTGGTCATGACTAGCAGATGACCCCTATTGATTTTGAGGTCAAAGGTCGAGGTCACAGTGACCCGGAACAGTTATACGGTTTCCGGACGATAACTCAAGAATACTTTGGCATAGGATAACGGAACTTGGTAGGGAGGTTGACCATGACCAGCAGATTACCCCTGTTGATGTTGAGATCTGTAGGTCAAAGGTCAAGGTCACAGTTACCCAGAACAGTTAAATGGTTTTAGGATGATAACTCAAGAATGCTTGAGCCTAGGATAATGAAACTTAATAGGGAGATTGATCATGACCAGCAGATGACCTCTATATATTTTAAGGTCAATGGGGCTTCAAAGTTCAAGGCACACATTACCAAGTAACCCGTCAACAGTAGAAGTCTTTGTGTAATACAATGAACCAAATAAGTTCTCGTTCATAGGCCCATTACAAAATGCTTCAAGGGGGTGGGAGGGGGGGGGTGGCATATCGTGTTCTAACGAGCCTCTGTTTTAAATCAAAGGGATACATATCACGATATATTTACATTCAAAGAGGCAAAATCCAATACGACTGAAAGTAGTACTTTGCAAAAGTCGTGAAATATCGTACCTGACATCTTTGCGTGGTGTGTCCACATTCATAACATGCGCAAAAGAGAGTATAACATGTATGACGATTAAGTTGTTATCTAGTTCATTTTCAAAAAAAACAAAATCATTTGTAAATCTTTTATATTCCTTTGACACTGTTCCTGTACAATGAGTTGTATACATGTTTCGTTTGTGAGCCCAGGACATATAAATTGTACTAAAAAGCATTTAAAACTAAACATTCTCATCAGTTTTACCATATTCAATACTTTATGAATTTATATGAATGTTGGACATGCTTTGCCATTTGCTAAAAGCTATAACGTTTGGCTTTAACATTGTTTTAACATAACTTCCTTCACATTTGTACAAACCTTGAGGAAAAATTATTGAAATGGCACGTCTTTTAAAACTAGTTAGCTATACTGTCTAAATGAATATGAAAACAACTTTTCTTGTTTGGCGACCGTCCCGTCGTCAGGAATATTTGCTTGTGATCTGCGAAACTTATTCAATTAAAGTGAAAGTAGGTTGGTAATGCCATGTTACATGCCATGAAGGGGAACCACTACAGAAAAGACGGTCATGTAACTATCGTATAACTCAGATACACGTACTCGTTTTTACAACCGTAATAAAACTGATTCGATCAGACAAACAACAAATATATTCGCGGGTTCGCCTTGGAAATCTCTTACGGTTTTCAGAGGACACTTTTCAAGCAAAACACATACTGTATCTATGAATTTCTGCACGTTGTCATATTTCTTTACAGATAATGTTTTAATGTTCATCATTCAAACCGAATACCAGTTTTATTGAATGAACCCAACTCGGCTAAGGTCATTTTAGGATATTTACATACTTGATGAAATTTAAACTTCAATTATGCAGACGAAAAAGAGACGTAAATATTCGTTTTTGCTACAGATCAAATGAATCCTTGCTTGTTCATATTTGTTGATGTTTGATATCCCATCCACCACGCCTTTGTTTACTTGTTAGATGTCTTTGTATTTCGTGTTTACTTTATAGTTTCAGATGCTTTTTATGCTTTCCAAGTTTATTCTGTCCTCTATCAGGGGCGTAGCTGCCTTTACGCAAATACACAGCTGCGGAGTGGGAATGTTGCAAGCAAACATCATTGAATTTACAAAGGTAATGGATATTAGTCTGTATTGCTTCGTAGAGAATCATTGCTTACTTCATACTGAAGCTAGTACGCAGCTTCTTGTTTACAGTGTACATATATTTTATTCATAGCTGAAACGTTTCACATTTTTTCAAGATTTTTATCATGAGTATTTAAGAAGACAAAACTACTTGTAGAATTGTCATAAAAGTAAATAATTAGAGCATGATACACCAATATGATATATCGAAAAAGATCAAATACTACAGAGTCTAGTATTCGCATTCATCAGTTAAATGCATCCTTTAATATATCTTATAGAAAATTAATACTTGATTCTTCAAAAGATTGGTACTAGCAGCTTCCTCGTTTGGCGCTCAGCATTAAGAGGATCGTACTAAGACTGGACAGCCCGGTGTCTGTATAATGTGACTTGGTGGGGTATCATGGCACGTGTCCACAGAGAGATATTCCAGTTAGGCAGCACTATTAAGTTGAGCACCGTCGTTTAAATGTCTGAAAAATTGTTGAAAAGACATTAACCTCCCCCCCCCACACACACACGCACAAAAACACATTATTCTTCAAAGATGTCATTCAGTTATGTAATAAGAAACATCTTGAACAATATTGTTATACTTGAAAAAGAAACCAGACAAGAAAAAATGCTGTGAGCAAAGTTGACATATTAAACATTATTCAAGATAACAGTTAAATATTTGTCAAAATGATGAAATAAATAGGTTTTGTTGACTTCTCACTTTGACGTTTCTATACTTTTAGACTATTCTAACTGGCCGTGAGTTCGAGCCCCAACTCCTTCATCTAAAAATACTAGCATTGGGATAATAGTCCATTGTATGGATGCTTTAGGCTCCGTTAGGGAAATTTCGAGTTTGCCTCTGTAGTGACGTTATTTGTCTCTTTTACTGTGGACGATTTTGCTTCCTTTCGGCGCCCTTCGTTTCAAGCGACAGTGTATCGTTATCGTCGTCTGAGGACTCTGAGGAACTCGACGGGGTATCTGACGACACATTGAAGAGACACTGCCCTTGCTTACGTCCTCATGTTTTACAAGAGAGTTTATCAGTAATTGATTAGATACTCTTCGGTAAGTTAGAGGACAAGGCCACATTATTATCTGAAAGAGTAACTATTAGGGGGAAATATTACCCGTTACGACCTGATTTTGAAAACTCTACAATGGTAAGAGTGCAAAACATGAATTTATCTGCTGATGACATGACAGAGTTATTTTTAGAAGCCTTTTTTTGAAAGGACTTAAAGTTATTTCAATTTCTAGAGAAAAACAGCGTATATACGGTAAATTGGCTAAGTGTAAAACTGGTAACCGCCTCATGATAATTAAAACATTAACACTGAAAACTACGCTGAACAAATTTATGAACTTTGGGCAATTTAATGCACACTTTTTCCACAAGGAACAGATGAAAAGAATATTGAAATGTGCAGAGTGCCTCTGATTAGTGTACAACCTATTTTAAATCCAATGAGACGGCTGCATTTTTTCAAATTTTTTAATTTCTGTTTCATGTAGACAGTTGAAATTGAACACTTAATTATCAGGAGCGCGCTTTTCAGAATTAAGTCTTCATATACACTACACATGCCCATAATGTGTTATCCTTCTCATGAATATGCAAAACAGACAAACAGTCATGTGTTTACAAAGTTATTGATAACACTGCTAAAATGTGTAAATAAAAGAATATGTACTAAAATGTAGGGAGGAAGTCTCTTTATTCAAAATAAGATAAAAGTGGTTGTGTTTTAAACCCTAACCATGAGTAACCGAGTAACTCAACATTTTTGTCAAATTTGATAAAATAAAAAAAAAAAACAACAACAGACAGACGGCAATTTCGGTAGACAATTTTCAAAGCATGATAAGGGTAAAACGTTATCTGTTTACAAAGATTTAATAACACATCTCAGATATGTAAAAAAGAATATGCTAAAATCTAGCGGAGATGTAAATGATAAAATAAAAGTAAAACATAGGTTCCTCCTATGTTGTTAACGTAACAAAAGTATGAAAAGTCATTTCTCAAGGTTACTCCGTTACCATAAATCAGTGAACAAAATATTGGGAAAAAGTTATTCCGGGTCAATTTAATAAATAATCAAATGTCTAAAGCAATTTTGCGTCCAAACTTCCAGAGGATTATCTTTTTCACACATTTTCGGACGTATATCGTAAAGCATTCTTGGTTTTTGTCCTCAATTTTAGTGTGTTTCACGGATGCTGGAACATTACATGTACATGCACTTTCTGGTGAAATGTTCTTTGGAGGGCTGATTTTTATTTCTTCCGTGACTGTGGCGGGAAGAAGGATAATTTTTATTTTCGTCCATGGTATTGGCGGGAGGGTCAAGAATATCACTTTTGTCATGACGCATATCGAAATG
Organism: Mercenaria mercenaria; assembly: GCF_021730395.1. NCBI lineage: Eukaryota > Metazoa > Mollusca > Bivalvia > Venerida > Veneridae > Mercenaria > Mercenaria mercenaria. The sequence continues at coordinate 40,744,946 of NC_069378.1, forward strand.
GTCTCGCTGGTAAGTTTGCACTACTGCACTCCGATGCTTGCTCGTAAATCTTAACAATACTTGTGTCGTTTGCCTCGTGGTCATAGTGAATTATTGGCTCGACGTTTATTCTCCTACGTAACAGATCCCCACCCTGTGTAGTTTCTCACACGAGGTGTAAAATTTACATATTTGCGTTGATTAGAATGATCATCACCAATTATGTCCAACTGTTCAGCTTAGCAGTCAAGTTGAACATGCTCCTGAATAAGTGTGTTAGGTGGGTAGGGCCCCTCCACCCTTTCTACGGGTTTCAACGATAAATCTCTGTAACCAATGTTCAAGCATTTGCATGTCCTTAATTTCACAACCATTTTCTGAGATAGGATAACTAGGTTGTAAGGTTGTCTCAAAGCGCCCATTTCTTGCAGAAGCCCTTCTGTCCACACTGATGTTGCCCAATTATTATTCTGGCGAGTTTTTTAGGAATTGCTTCGATGTGTTTCTTCTCAAGGTCGTCTGTTGACACCGAGGGGTCAAACCTTGTGTCACATTGGCCTGAAAATAAAAGAAAACTTCATAGTAACATCTTTACATTAGTTATTTCTGATTTTTAAAACAAATGCCTGTGTTTTTAAACCTTATCATACTGATCCTAACCATAAGTAACCGAGTAACTCAGCGTCTGGTCAAACTTAAAAATAACTAAAAAGAAAAATAAAAAAAAAGCAGACGACAATTTTAGCAGACGACAGGATTCATAGCATGACGAGGGCTTACGTCTGTCTTTTTGGACAGATGTCTCTGTAGGCCTGCACTGACATTTTGGGTGGGCAGACAGACGTACGAACATTTTAAAAAAAATAAAAAAAAGCAGACGTCTCTATAGGCCTACACAGACGTTTTGGATTGGCAGGCAGACTGACAAACATACAACAATTGCTACACAGTCGGCACAAAAGCAAGCAATCGGTAGATCAGTGATGCAGACAAATGAAATTTGTCTAGCCGGCTTGCACATTTCATTTTTTTTTCTTTTAGGCCTCACTAAATTAAAAAGTTGTTCATCGGATTTGCCGCTCGTATATTTTCAGAAACAAAAATGTTTTGGTTTTGTTTTTGGCTTGCGCCATTTTTGAAAAAAAATCAATCCAAATTTTTTTGGTGCGCTACTTTTTACGGACGTAAAAGTGTATAAATGCTTATAATTCCAGTGCCAGACTGTTCTCCAATGGATTTTAATCAAAATAAATACATACTAAGCACACATCGTCTATAATAGATCATAACACTTATATTTAGTTGCATTAAAGTTAGTTCCCCTTTATGCAGTTACGCCATTTTCTTGAAATGTTTACCAAATTACATGCTACAAAAAACAATTTATTTCATTGAAAATTGGATAAAGAAAAACATACTAATTTATTTGATAACATCAATCTACATTATTTTGGTAAGGGTAAATACTTATTGTTGCATGTCACTTATCTGTTTTCTGTTTTTCCTATCTAAATGATCAGCATTTGCATACGAAAGTTGGTGGGGTAAGGAATTTACATTACGAGTTGTTTTCAGAACAGTTTAAATTTTCAAATTTTCCAATCATTTAGTAGACTAATGTTTATGCACGTTAATCTCCATTTCAGACCTTAACTGAGACTTTGTTTCAACAAATTTAATATGTTATGGAAGTTTAAAGTTAGAAAAAGAGCTGTAAGCCTACACATCATTCTCGACTTTTCTGAATCAGAGCTTTGCCAGTAAAAGGGGCATAATTAGTCAGAAGCTTTGAAAGTAACAGAACTATTGGTCATTATATAAAACTTAATTAAAAATATTCTATGTTAAAAAGAGGCATAACTCTGTCTAGATTCAGACTTAAGAGTATTGTTTCTCCTTGTGTAGACTTTGACAGTAAATATATTCAAAGTTTCAAATCAAAAGCTTTAATAGATCTAGTAACACTCATAGAGATATTTGATGTATCAAAAACTTTGTAAATTCAGCTAAAATGCTACATTTTCATAGCAGTAAATATACAAGTCACATATATGTATGTGATAAGAATGGTGTAAGGTTATGCATTGTTGTTTATTACATATTTTCTAACAGCATTTTCAAAAGCATGCATTATTTGATTACAGTGTACTGTTATGACAATGTTATAACCTTTTTTTCACGAGTTCGCTTTGTTGTGCGTCTGCAGGTCTGATTTTCTCAATCCCTGGGGACTTACTTTTTAATTTAAAAGGGCTATACATTCTGTTTTAAGGTTTTTATTACAGTCGAGAGCCAAACGAAGACAAATATATTTCTTCGCTCTTCGCTCGCACCTGATTTTCTCAAAAACCAAAAAAAATATTTAAATTATGACATATCGAACCCACCCTTTGACCCCTTACTGTGACCTTGACCTTCGAGATAGGAACCTGGGGTTTGTACATGTCACTCTATATCACTGAGTTGAATATTCCTACCAAATATTAACAAGATTTCTCAGTGCATGTCAAAATTACGGGCCGGACAAGGTCTGACATGACCTTTGACCTCCAACTGTGACCTTGACCTTTGAGATAGGAACCTAGGGCTTGCGCATGGCACAAGATTGTTTCATGTTTATTAAAATTCTGGTCGAGACAAAATAATCTGGACGGACACAAGCACACACACATACACCATTTGGACAACAGTTTACTATGTCTTCGATTCCGCAAGTAGGCTCGACATAAAAGGGGCATAATTTTGCCAAAATGTAAAGCAAAAGTTATTAAACCTGCTCCTTGAGGTCACTCATGATATGCAAGATGTTTGTTTATTAAGAAAATGTTTCTGAAAAACATGATTACATGCAAAACTTTCAAAACACGTCTATGTTAAAAAGGGACATAACTATGCTGAAATGAATCCTACAGTTACATTGTATATAATTTGTTCTCACCGGTCATCTCAAGACGCTGAAGACATATAAAAAGTTTGAAAGCATTTGGTACTGTAGGTTTAGAGAAATCTGCTTACATGCAAAACTTTAAAAGCAGCATTATTTTGACAAAAATGAAAGTATGAGACTACAGTTGTTCTGCAAGGTCATGATGCGAGTGAACATCTGGCCAAGTCATTTCTGTAAAAATTGCTTCCATGCAAAACTTTAACCCAAAATTCAAAAGGTTTAAAAGGGGCAAAATTTTGACAAAATAAAAGCTAGAGTTCATGATGCCAAAGACATGTGAGTTTGTAAGTATTGGCCAAGTACTTTCTGAGAAACCTCCAGTAAAACTTTAAAGCTTTCAAGTGGTCCAGCTAAAAATGTAACCTTAATAAAAAAAAATACAAAAAGATACTTCACTTTATTACCAAATAATTATTACATATTTTTTTAATAAGCTAATAAAAACATCAGAACCAGAGAAACACACTCACAAAATTAATATTTCCTAATTGTCTTTACTTTGAAAACTACTAAAATACTTGGTCTAAATTAGAATTTATTTTAAACTTAATTGTGATAGCACAACTGCAATCTATGCTTTTAAAGTTCCAAAAGGCTTTAAATTTTATGTAAAAAAACAACTTTATTTTAAAGTTAGAATCTTAAAGGGAGGTAATCGAAAACAATATATTCAATAAAACTTTCCACTTTGCTCATCAATATTCAAACTTTTGACAAAAATTAGAGAAAACAATTATGGTAAACAGGATATAACACGAAATTGATATATTTTATGTTCATAACAGAAAATGTGGCAGCAACATTTTAAACAAACGCATCGTGAGCCTTTAATGGCCTGATAATAATAACACTCCTAGCATTCTCAATACAGAAAAAGTTTCAAAATTCAACCACTGATACATAACACAACTATCATACAATTCACATTTGTAACACAATTTTGGTTACTTGAAGGACTTAGTAATCAATTTCTAGACTTTATTTTATGTATTTCTATCTTTGAAAATTTGAGGTTATGAACAGCGGGTCATTTAAAATGGACGGTGAAGCCAAACAAAGAAGTTTAAACAAAACCAGGAACAAAACATGCTTAAAATGAAATCTTAGTTACCAAATTTGACCCAAAAAGTTAATAAGGTCATGTACTCCGCTGTTTGCCAATTTGCAAACTTTCAACCTGTGGCTTGGATCAAAATTCAGTCTATATTAGAATTTTAAATGAAAAACTATGTGTGTCCGTAAGACACAAGTGCCCCACTTCCTGCCTCTGTCTCCAAGTGAATTATTTCTTAAGATATGCACAACACACACTTTAAAGCACCGTGTATTTTTCAAGTCATGGCCCATAACTCAGGTTTAGCTAAGTGATATACTACTGAACAGCAGGTGCATAACTTCACATGATAAAAAAAACCCCTAAAGTTTGAATTCTCTAATTCAAATACTTTTTGAGATACAAGCAAATCAAAGTTGTATAATATTCCTATTATGTTTCATGACACTTGGGTCAAAATAAATTTAAGATTCTTTCTACACAAACTTGTATGCTATTTTATGTATATTTTGTATTAAGTCAAGAGCCACAACTCTTGTCAGGCTGATATTTTATGTATATTTTGTATTAAGTCAAGAGCCACAACTTTCGTCAGGCTGAATGAAATCTCCAACAACAAAACACAGCTGCACAATTTCACATGCTGAATAATATTTCTGTAATATTTAAAAAAAATCTTGGGCCATATGTTTTCTGAGATACATGCAACAAAAACCTGTAGACCCTTTTTGTGCATTTTTTACTATTTGTCAAGGGCCATAACTCTGGTCATGTAAGATTCAAACTGAAACATTAGGTACACAATTTCTCATGCTGAATAATAATCCTGTGAAGTTTGATGATTATGGTTCAGATCCTTTGAGATAAGAACCTGGAGTTTGCACATGACACTCCATCTCACTGAGTAAAACATTCATGCCAAATATAAACAAGGTTCCTCAATGCACGTCAAAGTTATGGGCCGGACAAGATCTGATATGACCATTGACCCCTTATTGTGACCTTGACCGTAAAGATAGGAACCTGTGGTATGCACTTGACACTCCGTCTCACTGAGTAAAACATTCATGCCAAATATGAACAAGGTTCCTCAATGCACGTCAAAGTTATGGGCCGGACAAGATCTGATATGACCATTGACCCCTTATTGTGACCTTGACCGTAAAGATAGGAACCTGTGGTATGCACTTGACACTCCGTGTCACTGAGGTGTTAACATTCGTGCCAAACATAAACAAGATTGCTGCATTCATGTCAAAGTTATGGACCGGACAAAGACATTATCTGACATGACATTTGACCTCAAACTGTGACCTTGACCTTTGAGATAGGAACCTGAGGTTTGCGAGTGACACTGTAAAAATGACCAGGTGACTCCAGAGCATCTAAATAACACTTTCCAAGTAAAAAGAAGAACATTTTATTTTAAAAGAAATCGTTCCGATTCCACCCTTCAAAATGTGTTCATTATTTGTTCTTTAGCCCAACACCTTAGACCACAGTAACATGGCTGATTTCTTTTAAAAATTAATATTTTATACAAACGGAAATGTAAAGTTCATGAAATTTTGTAATGAACTTAGTTCAAAATGAAATTACTTATGCTAGAGAAATGTTTCTTCTGCACTGCACTTCTTCTGTTGAAATTATTCTTTAATCTTAATCCAAATATTTAGGATGACCTTCTATAATAACCGAGAAAATAGATGGACGAAGAAAAAGGAAAAAAAAGGAATAACACAACAATAACTAGGGCTAGAGTTATGGTTACTGGGTATTTCACTCTTTCTCTTCGCCTTCTACCTATATGCCATTAATTATATACACACTGATGTAGTCCTTATCGGATAGCTGTGGTTTTCATGAGATTTTTGTGAAAGAAAACACCACAAACATGCACCACAAATGTACCTCAGAATGTCAGTTCTTCAGCCAGTGTATTTTAAAGGTGCATTAATTATCACTCCATCTCTTATACAACTTTAGTCAGACCAAAAAAAAAAAAAAAAACGAAAAATATGTAACTGGCGAAACAAAACCGTTTTAATCATGATACATATATTTGAATTATTCCAGACATATTCTTCTACAAAATTTGAGCCATGAGAAAACAAACATAGTGCGTTTGCGACCAGCATGGATCCAGACCAGACTGCGTATCCGCGCAGCCTGGTCAGGATCCATGCTGTTCGCTTTCAAAGCCTATTGCAATTAGAGAAATCGTTAGCGAACAGCATGGATCCTGACCAGACTGCACGGATGCGAAGGCAGGTGTCGCAAATGCACTATGTTGGTTTTCTCATGGTGCGACTCAAATGAACTGAGCAGAATCTGTCTTAAAACAATTTGAACCTGTCAATATTTTTAATGAGAAAACTTTATGGAGGCAGGAATTTTCAGTTCTCATGTTTAGGCTGAAAGAAATTCAAATGTTCATATTTTGAGGAAAAAAAATCATTGAACTGTTAAAATTTAAAAACAGTTTATTGAAATCAAAGAGGTTAACACGGAAAGAAATCCAACATCCAACACCACTGTCAAGAAGCTTAAATATCTATGAGATTTTTCTTAAATTTGAGACGAAAAGTGTAACCGTTAAATAATACAGGTTTTCATCTAACAAAAATCAATTATATGTGAATAATGTGAGGACGAAACAGGTATTTGTTTATCATCGCCAGTTTTTCACGGGAGATTAAGTTTAAAATTTAGTTAGATCTCAAGATCTTAATTTTTTGTTGACCAAATCTGTTATCAGACGACTTGCTACAGATTGTCGTTTCAAAAAGGCAAGTATTAATATCATCGCTGCAGATTCGTATACGGCCCACCTTATCGAGCTTACAAGTTGATAAAATTGTGAGACAGTAGTACCACTTTATCATAGCGAGCTTGCAATTTTTGTCAGTTTGGACGACCTACGGGTTTCCACGTTGATAATTCGTGTTTTGTCAGACGAAATTATACCAAATACATGTGTATCTCTCACTAAATTTGCGCGTTAATAGTGTTAATTCATGTAAATTTAATTTAGCAGTTTAAGAGATAATGTTACAAATGTTTAATGATGCAATGAGAAAAATATGTTCTGTCATTTTTAGTGCAAACTTAACTATTTAAGAACTAATCTAAATCAAAGAACTATAAAATACAATATTTTTTTAGCTCCTTGTCTAAATATTAACAGTTTTATCATAATCCAAAGTTGTTGTTTTAGTATAAGCAAGTGCAGTACATATTATGCTATTTGGAAGCATTGGTCTTGCAGTCTGTATTTCAGTTCCGGATATTTTCATCACGCGACTACACCAGCGAGTACCCGCACACTTAACACAAAGAAATTTCATACATGCATTTACGATTCGAAAAACAAATCAGGAAGGGTAAAAAAGTACGCAAAAGAAAGCACTTGCAAATCTGAAACTTGTTTATTGAAATGTTAGAAGCTAAAATTCAATCACGTGACCAGAAACAATTTCATTACGTTCTTTTTTTGCCGGGAGTCTATTTTAAGATGATGCAGATTCATTTCATTAATCTCGATTCTTTACTATGATATATTCAATTGAGGAGTTACATGATTTAAACTTTATTGTGTCTTCTTGTTCTGTTATTTTACGTAGTTGTATTGCACTAAAGATTGAAATAAAGATTGATTATTTATGCGTAAACACATATTGGGCTAGAGGCTATTTGTAATGAATATGCATGAGTCCAAGATGGCGGCGCCCTACGGGAATTCGGATTCTTTTGAGGTCACAATTAGCTAAATAGCTTTCCCTATAGATTCTATATAAAACTGACCTTTTATAAAGAGCTACCAAACATAGCTAGACCCATTTCAGAGAACAAATCCTTATCTCATTTTAAAGAGTTATGATAAAACTGATATAAAAAGAAGAGATAAGTAGGGGTCATGTATCTTCTAAGAGAGATTTCTCTGGTCACATTTGCTTACTGTAACCTGACATCAAAATCACACTGCTGTGACCTGGAAGTACTACTCATACTAAAATTGAGCTTCACTTCACCAAATACAACCTACTCTCCCATTTTTCCTACTAAATTGTCACAATACATCCACAATGAAATTTAAACAGAAACTAGTCTCAATTTAGACCTCTGTTGCCATGCTTAGTGAAAAATTAGTGTTCAAATACCTAGCAGCCGTTACGCGACTAGACCAGGTGGCTTCCACGCTGGTTCCTTTAGTTTAGTTAGGCCTATAAGAAAAACTTTTTTTGTAATAGTCTCAATTTTATTTGTATAGTACCAGTAACATATCTGCATGAAAATACCAAGTATCAGCTTGGTTAAATCAGTTTTCCAGGATTTATGGCATTTTCAGTAACGCGGGTCCCTGCGGCAATTTTCCTTCAAAATTGATGTCGCGACATAATTTTTAACCAGTTCTTCTAGCCAGAGATGGTTTTTGCCCTATTTCATAAATTGTCACTATAATTTGCAAGCAAGTTACACACTAACACTTTGAAATATACCAAATGTCCCCTCTGAAAGGTATAGATGGGCAAAATTTAAGAGTGTTAATGTGCATTTAAAAAAACCATCCAAAACAGTAAAAATGTGATTTTTTGTGTTTTAATCAATTTGTGCAGCAAAATTTCAATGAAAAGCTCATTTTTACCAAAATCTGACCAAACTAGTTCATTTATATCAATATCTGGACAAATCTCAATTTTTGTCCACATTTTCTTATAGGTCACAATTAGCTAAATAGTTTTCCCTATATATTCTATATAAAACTGACCTTTTATAAAGAGCTACCAAACATAGCTAGACCCATTTCAGAGAGCTAATCCTTATCTCATTTTAAAGAGTTATGATAAAACCGATATAAAATGAAGAGATATATAGGGGTCATATATCTTCTAAGAGAGATTTCTCTGGTCATATTTGCTTACTGTAAACTGACATCAAAATCACACTGCTGTGACCTGGAAGTACTGCTTATACTAAAATTGAGCTTCACTTCACCAAATACAACCTGCTCTCCCATTTTTTTCTACCGGAATGTCAAAAATACATCCACAATGAAATTTAAACAGAAACTAGCTTCAGTTTAGATCTCTGTTGCCATGCCACGTGAAAAATTAGTGTTCAAATACCTGGCAGCCATTACGCGACTAGACCAGATGGCTCCCACGCTGGTTCCTTTAGTTTAATTAGGCCTATAACGATACCCTTGTGCTGGCTCGTCTCGACAAGCCAGTATTACGATAGGATTTTACTATTAAATCTACCTAAAAGGCAGAACATCTCCTAAACCTGGCTCTCAGCTTTTTACTTTCATTACAAATGCAAGCCAGCAACCAAGAAAACAAAATAGCATTTCCTTTACGAGAAGTGTCCAATCGAAAGCAGGCTTACAAAAAGTGACCAATCGAAAGCTGGTTTACGAAAAAGTCATGTAATCCACATAGGCCGCAACCATCTTATATTAATGGACACAAAGAAGCTCAATGACACGCAAAGGACCAATCTATGCAAGTAGAAAATGCATCGATTGCCTGTCCCTTATTGTAGTTGTTGAAATTATGCAGAAAGATTCAGATTGCTCCTTTCCTGGAAAAAATGAATGAATATACGCCTCTGAACTATGTAGACAAGATCTGAAATAGTAATAAGGCAAAATTTCAAGGCGTTATCAACACAGAATACAGTACCCTTCGTTCCTTTTCGGTTCTTCTTGTTAAATTTTTCGTTTTTTCCCTTCCTTCCTTTTCGGCTCTTCTCGTTAAATTTTTCGGTTTTTGCAACTCTCGACACTGGAGGTTCCCGCAAAAATGCAAGAGAAACAGAAAACACGTAGAAAAAAGAAAAACGAAGAAAACAAAAGAAAATTATTACTAGATTCATTAATCATGGGTAAGTATCGGCCAGCAAGAACAACGAGGGGTAGATGCCACCAGAGCTACCCTTATTTAACAGATAGATTTGCTGGCAGACAGTGCACTGTTTTACATTGATTGTCAAACAAGTTCTTACAACATATATTAATCACGATTGATGACCGCTTCCATACTCCCGCCTATTTAGAGATTGGAGAAGTGAAAGAATCTCGCCTATCAAAGGATTTGCACTCACGACGTTTTGATCCTGAATACTTTCTCATATGAAAATAGCAAACATTCAGTAATCAACACAAGCATGACCGGTTAAAACTGAAAACCTGTAGATGTGCAAGACATAATTTCTCATCGCCATAGCTGTAACTTATATTTTGCTATATGATATCCATCGCCATGAATGTACAAGAGAGAGGAAGTTGGTTTTCTTTTTAATGCTAAGCAAAAAGCAAGGGAATTTATTTCTGGTAAAATGCTCACGTTCAGGCATTGAACACATAACCTGTGTACCCACAATAAGCGTTCTGCCACTGACCTACCCAGGCATCACAGACCCTATAATTTTCACTGGCATATCACTGTGCTTCATAACTGCCCTGTTAGAACAAGAGCTAAGCGAGCCACTTTCTAGCTTTTTTAAAAGCTGAACTTGTATCCATCCATTACATGCTCAGTCAAGTGTGGTGTGACATGTTCACCATAAGTGTTCCTTCCCTTGATAATACATCTTACTGACGAACATTTGTGCTTATCCTGACATATTTGAAAAATGTTACAACTTGCTAGAAAAGCTATGGGAGGTACAAACTGGTATTGTCTATGGACCGAAAATGTTTGGAAACCTTCGTGATGTGTCTTTTCCGTTGAAATTCCGTTTCTATTTTTAGCAATGAATTATTGCTGTCAGAAGTCATCGTTCTCTGTCGTATTCAGTCTTATATTTCGGGTGTTATACATGTGACACTGCGGTTAGGAAACAGATTTCCCCAGATCAGAACTTGAATTGTCAGTCTGGATTCCCAGGCTAGGTTTCCATCTTTTCTACGTTATAAGCTACGTGACCTCTACGACAGTAATATGGTAGGAACAACCAATAGCTAGATATCATCGCTCCAGTTCAGGTGACATGAGGTCATCGTTTATTCACGTGACCATAAATTTGCATATTTGTATTCATACACGTGGTTGTTTTAATTAAAACGTTGACTTAAGTTTATGTTGATTTTAGTTGCCGATTTTACATTAAAAATGGTATTAAGGCATACCTTGTTGCATTGCATATTCTGCAAGTTTTGTAGATAATTGTTTCCCTGGAAAGCCTGGAACAATTTTTGGTTGTTAGGATGGTCTTAAGAACTGACAAGATTTCTCAAATTTAGTTTTCTTTTTGACACTGGTGGCAGCAGCCACCAAAAACTGTTATGAACAACATCCTGGATTAAATGATAACATGTTTTTATGGATGTTCAATGAATCTAAGAGATCAAATGGTGACAAACATGTGGGGTTTATACTGGATGAAATGGCCATTCAGGATGATTTGAAAATGAGTTTTTATGATGGTAAGAATATTATTGATGTTTTTTTTGATACTGTAAACCTAGAATTGTTTTCGCGCTACTTAAATTAGCCGCGAAAATCTCTGATCTAATAAAAACGCGAAAGATTCTAGCTTCAGTTTAAATAGATCGCTATAAAATGGTTCTGTACTTATACATGCCTGGACACTGACGTTAATCCTTTCAACTTCTTTGAATAATGTAGTTTAATGCAATTTACGTTTTCTTATCAGTGTTAGTGTATTAAATATTACAGGAGTCATAAAAATCCACTTTAATAACTCAAATTCTAGTACCATAATTATATAAAATGAGTGCACAAATCCACATTAACTCCATTGATTGACTAGTTACTTCTGTATGATGTAACAGCCTTTTCAATATCGATAAAAACAGAAACAATATGCAGAAGCAATATGCATCTATCGAACGACATATAATTTGCAGTCGGCAGCAGATACGATATATTATTTGTAAGTAAAATATTGTGTCTATTTCTGTTATTGTAACAAAAGATACTGCTTTAAATGGCAAACAAATGACAGTGTAATAACAGAGTGGGGTGCATAAATAATTAAGGGGTACAATAAAACTGAACGTTTTCGAGAATACTATCAATGCAACTATGCCGTGATACTTAGTAGTAATACCTTAGTATACTAAATATGTTCACTTGCGATTTCATATTCGCGGGATTCGCGATGGATATGATTCCGCGAATATTTGTATCCGCGAAAATGTCCACGTTTTGAAAAACGCGAAATATAGTATCCACGGACATTTCCAGGTTTACAGTACTGGTAAGTTTGCAGAAAATATGAATGTACTAAACACAAATAAAAATGAAACTCGAATTGCAACTCATGTATTGCAATTTCTTTTTCTATCATATGATTGGTTCAGATTCCCATTTGCTTATTTTCCAACTTTGGGTGCAAATATACCAGAATTATAATTATATGGCAGTTTTGGGATTCAGCTGTAAGCTTTCTAAGTATGAATTTACCATTGACTATGTATGTTAAGATGGTGCTAGTAATAACAGGTCCCTTCAGCTTATGCACTTTAAAGATACGGAAGATGCTATTGCAAAGAAATTTTACTACAGTGAACCCATACAGGCCAACAGAAACTAACATTTATAATGGATTATTCCCATAACATAAACAAGTGCGAAATAATATTCATTATAGTGGAGATCATGAATCATGTACAAGAAAGCTACAGGTCAGATGTTGTTATTATTTGCCGGCTTCGGACTGGTTGAAAAATGTGTAGGAAACCCGTAATATTCAGTGAGACTTCAGCTGATTGGTTAAAAATGTTTTGCTTTGAATCATGAAAATATCCTTAAAATCTGGAAATATAATGTTTTCTGTGCATTTTGAAGTATTTTATAGCTGCCTGGCTATATATTTAACTTTGAAATTAGCAATTTAGTGAAGTCAGTACTTGTTGGAATTCACCACTAAATTCAATGCACAGTTGAGGGTGGTTGCCTTTGAATGTAAATAGAAAAAAAATGGATCCTGCATGCCCATGTAAAAGTGTTATTTTTTGTGTCTGGAAGGCTATTTGACAGGGTAAATGGCACCTCATGTGTCAACAAAAGTTTTAAGGGGGTCCTACAGAGTCATTTCTTACAATGTAAGCCTATGGAAAAATTAATAGCAGTGTCTGACCTACAGATTGATGATCAGTATATAGTGTGAGATCACTGGATCCAGGCTTATAATTGGGATAGAAGTCGTAATCCAACACGAGTTCATTCAAAACTAACCAATGCACATATCTTTTTGAACAAAACCTCTAAAATGAGAAATCATTTGGCTGAAGAAGTATTAAAAAATAAAGATAAATTGTATTTAATGTCAAAATACAAAGCAACACTTAAATACCTTGATAGAAGTATTAAGTTATTGAAGCACTGTAGTGCTATCATCGACATATTTCGTGGCCGCGGCGCCCACTAGCTGATCTTTGTGATCCACGTCTGCAAACTCTATGTTTTGAATCATGGTTGGAAAAATGGTGTGAATGTGTGCAGCCAATGTCCGCTGCATCTGCTTCTGCAAAAGCAAAAATGTTCATAAGCAGAGAAAAACATAACGACCTCGTTAGTATGAGCCGTAGGTTTTCCCATATATGTAGAAACAGGATTGTCAATCAAGAATTAAGTGTTACGTCTGCAGGGTGAATAGTGATGTCATATTCTTTTCCTGTCAACAGGGAACAATATGCCATGGTTCAAATTCCAATCATACAGTCAATCAGTATAAGTGTATGCTTTTAATGTCACTAGATTAGGCTATTTTGTATCAATGTGCAGAGTTGTATACACTATGGTAGTCAATGTCTAGACTTTTTGACAGTTACTGAAGTCGTACATTGTTTTTGTCATGAATATTTAGATTTACTGTACACTTACCGAAATTGATGTAAGCTTTATTATCAGTGATATAACACAACGTATGCCTGATAATCGTTAAAAAATCAAACTGTGTTCATTCAGGTGTCATTAGCGGGTATAGAGCAAATGACAGCTTTATTTTTCTTCAAGTGCACGTATACGCGTACGTGCTATAAATACACATACTAAACACCGAACATTACAATTAAGGGGACGCATATTGCTACATTCACAGTTCATACAGAAATGCGGAAGGGGTGCATATTCAAGAAATCGATGGTGGGAAAATAAAAAAAAAACATATTCCTAAACCGATATAATACTGATGGACACCTGTAATATTCAGTACTTTGTGGATAAGGATGCGGTACTATGAATGTAATAGGAAAACAGAGGTCTTTGTGAAAGTACATTCAACACAAAATATTAAGCTTTTGTATAAGGAAAAAGTAGGTTTTTTTTAAATTAACAGTGTTCCAAATAATGTTGAAGGGATGAAATTTTCTTTCTAACACACCAGGTTTGCTTAAACATGTAAAAATTTAACGCCACGTTATTTCAGCTCGGGATGGATGCCATATTTCTCATTGATAAAAAATGTAAACAAAAAAATCAACTTGGGATTAGCATTGCAAGGGCATAACATGACATTCTACACAATGAATACCTTAGATCAGATATCTAAGATGCTACACAGGTCAGGCGGGTTAAATGCATACTGTCGATCACTTGAAATTCATCTTGAAAAGGTGATTAATTTTAGTTTATTTACATGGTTTTTAAGTTTCCCACGACTTCTCGGCGATTCACTGCAAATGTATTACTGCGCCGGACGAAAGGTAACTCTAATAAAAAACGGGAGACAACTTAGGTGTCAGCACGTGTACGATTAAAAAAAATCATGCCGATGATTATAATTTCTTATCAAATAATGAATCCTATTCAGATATTCGTCTTTAATATTAGAAAATTACAATGTATTAATTTTTGTGGACATTTATCAAAAAATATTACTTACAGTGGACTACTTTGCGCATCAAACTGGTTTCCGCTTCAGTTGTGAGGCACTTCCGTTATACTTTTTGACAACAATAACAAAACACAAAATGAATCAATAAAGTCACTTATAAACCGATTGCTACTTAAATCAGTGTAAGTATATTGTTGTTACAACATTATACATGTTCGTTACGTTATGAGATAAAGTTTATCTTGAACAGCATAATTCATTGATTACGTTTAGATGATATTGCATTTACAATTTATTTGACCCCGTTTTTTTACGTGGATGACAGCATTCTCGTGCAACTCGTGCAAACAGAGTTATGAAAAGTATGGTGGAGAATTCAAGGACAAATTATAAATGACATTAAAGTGAGGATAACTGTATATTCGTCCAGTTTTGATCATTGACATTCCTGCTGTGTATTAGTAAGTTTTGTGAACAAGATTAGAATGTTACTTTTGTCATATACACATTGATTGGACCTCTCAACCAAATTCCATACCATATTTTAGGGATTTTTAAGACAATACATTTTCAAAAGTTTGTTGAATGTGTTTTGATATTTAAGTGCATTGTAGTTCATGAATACCAAGTTAAAAATTAATAATGGCAACATTTCTAGGCCCTTATTGTAAGCCACTAGACTTCTGTAACGATAAATGTTTAATGTATTAAAGGTCCATTACTAAGGGAAAGTGAGTTGGCAATTTTTTTCATAGCCAGTGCATAGACTTCTGCAAGACACTAAATAATGAAGATTGGCAGGTCAAAATTTACAGAAGGTCTTTGGAACTCAAAGAAATGTATGTGTATTATGTTGAAATTTCAATGAATCGACAGAATGACCCCCCAGGTCTTTTTAACTTTCTTCATACTTCATAGAAAAATAATTGTACATATACTGCGATTTATTTCGAATTTCTACATACTAACTTTCATTTTCAAGTAAAATGAAATAGTTTCTGTGCTTTTTAAAAGAAATTAAAATGTTCACTTTCCTTAGTATTGGACCTTTAAGGGGAATATACTCTTTAAGTTTTGGAATGTGGCATTCCTTGACCACCGGATCTTTTCTTATGCACTACTTTGTAAACAAACTAAATAATGTGTTTTAGCTTACATATGCGAAATGAAAAGCAAGACAGTGAACTTATTTCACATTCTTTCTTTAAATTAGAATCTGTAGGACATTGATAAATGTTTGGACAAGGTGAAGCACTATTATTTTCGCACAAAAAAGTATTAATTGTTGACTTTGAATGTACACAACAAGTCTTATGTAATTCAACAATAACTTTCTTGTTTCAGTTTTTCTCATTTTTATTTTATTGAGCAATCCTTTGTGTACTTATAACAGTTGGAACAGTATCCATTTCATGTACCAAAATCTTGTACTTTTTTTGCAGGTAAATATTATCATACCCCACCCACTTTTTTCTAATTTCAAACTATGCGTCCCCTTAACTGACAACATGTAACCTCATAGCGAACCTTATAGCGATAAGTAATTACCTCCCTGACCAAAATAGTATACATAATTGTTACTAATGAATTTTTATTTTTTTCCTAGAGTGCACGTATACATGTACGTGCTGCAAATACACGTAGTAAATAATGTACATTAAAATCAACTGAGTTACCCCATTACGATAATCAATTATCTCCTTGACCAAAACTGTATACATAATTGTTACAAATGAAGTTCAAATCAAATGTCCGTGTAACAACATATTTACATACTATTTATGTATAAGAGCATTATTTACATCCATGAGAAAACCGTAAAAGTATTAAGAAGGGTTAGGTCACTGTGCGATGTGCATGTTTACACATTTATCATAAAGTGTAAAATGTATGTCAACACTCCACACGTATTAGTAAACGTACATGCATGAATGCCCAAAAATCATACAAAACTGAGTACCTTCATAATTCCAAGAAAGCATTATCCCTTTATAAATACTCCTTGCTTCCATTTCTAACACACTCAATATGTAGAACACTTTTAAAATCTTTCGAGATTTTTCCGTGATCTCCATGCAGATCGCTGATAGTGTTTTATTCAAAGAAAACTTTGGTCCAAGGGAGGCTTCTTCAATTATTACCTCTTAGCCTGCTGCAGGCGAATTTAACAGCCTTTGCAAACAGCTTGGAACCAGATCAGACTACCTATAAAGTACACCTAGCTATGACTTTAGAATAGGTATATGTGTATGATTAGGTAAAATATATGTAAATATGTTTCGATGTATATTTATATACGTGTGTGTATTAAAAATTGATCAAGATTTGTCCGTGACATTTATGCAGATCGCTAATAGTCATATATTTAAAGAAAACTCTGGTCCAAGGGAGGCTAATTCAATTATTTAACTTCTAACATTGAACAGATTTATATCCCTTCCTTAAGTTGAGATAGAACTTGCGTACAAGAATACCTATTAAGTACATCTAGCTATGAATTTAGTATAGGTATATTTGTATGATTATGTAAATATATGTAAATATGTACAGATGTATACTTATATATGTGTGTGTATGTATATTTGCATGTGTTGGTATAAGAGCGAACGAATATGTTATGTCTTTGAGATGATATACAGTCGTTAAATTGCTCATTTTATGTATCACTTTCCAACTGTTGCAGTTGCTGTTTATTTATAACATGCGACATCTGTGTTTTGTCGAATGAGCTTATTTTCATGTACATTTTTTTCTTATATTTTTCTCTCTATATTTTTTGTCTGTTCTGCTTGTCCAGCGTCTTGGGGCCTACGATCATAAAAATGAATTACGAACAATACGCCGCTACAAATTATACTTTCTACATATTTCTATAATTTCTATATCCATTTAGGTAATGGATGAGCTATGTGTCTACCGAGCGGCAATAGGTCTTTTTTACAATAGCACTCAGAAAATTAAGGGAAGATGTCGTTTTTACTGCCAGCCAATTCTAACCATTGTTAATCCCTTATTACAAATAATACGTGGTACCTTTTGTCTAAAAAGACAAATAATGACAATAATTTTTCTTAATTTTGTTAATCTACAAAATGGAATTTTAGTATCCTTTGGAACTATCCATGCTGCTATCAGAGAATTTATTCCAGCAGACGATTATTTGTTTTTGAATGTTGAATATGTTTTTATCTTGATAAAAATATTGATATTATCAGGGGATGTTGAAGTAAATCCTGGTCCGATAAACAATGACAACTGTTTGTCGGTCTTTCATCAAAATATTAGAAGTTTCAGAAACAAACTTGATTTTGTAAGAGACAATTGGTTAGATTTTGATTTGCTCTGCTTTACCGAAACTCATTTAGTTGACATAGAAATTTTGAAGTTAGACAACTATAGTGAGCCTTATCGAAAAGATAATACCAGTCATTCCGGAGGCCTTTTATTATATGTCACAGAACAGCTTATATCTAGTAGAATTTTTGATCTCGAAATAAATCTACCTGAATCATTGTGGTTTAAGTAAAATGTCGAAATGAAATATATTTAATTGCTACAGTTTACAGACCGCCTTAATGCTACTGTCGATTTTTGGGAGAGACTTCATATTTCTATTGAAAAAGCTTTTGATTTAAGCAATAAAATCTTGATTGTAGGTGACATCAACGAGGACCAACTAATTAAATTTGAACAAACATAAATTAAGAGATATACTTTTATTAAACGACATGGTTAATGTTATAACAGAACCAACGCGAATAACTCCTCTGTCTACAACTCTTCTTGATCCGATTTTTATTTCAAATGATATTTCAATTTTGCACCATGGTACATTTGATACTCCGCCAAACATCAGTGATCACTTAGGTACTTTTGATTACATTAGATTTGACCGACCCTCCTCAGTCCCGTATAAACGGCGTGTCTGGAATTATAAACGTGCAGATGTCTGTAAATTAAATTATTTGATTAGAAATACTGACTGTTTTCAATCGGGTTCTTTTCCAGCGCGCCACTACGCCGCTTGACGTTATGACGTAATAATTGTGACGTCAGAACAGTGAATTGTTGATTAATAATTCACTGTTTCAAACCTTCTTTGTTTAAAAGGAAAATGAATCGGATTGTGTTAGAATAAATGATTTGATTAGAAATACTGACTGGTCATTTATAAATTCAAATACTTTTGATGAGGCGTCATGCCTATTTACTAACAAATTTATTGAAACTTGCGAAGAACTACATTCCAACCAATTACATCACAATAAGACCCAATGATAAGCCATGGTACGACTCTGAAATTCGTCGTGTGACCCAACAAAAAGACCGAATGAAACGAAAAGCTCGAACTACAAATAATATATCTAATTAGAAACAGTACACTAAATTACGCAATAAAGCGAGTAACTTAATTAAGCACGCGAAAGAACAATTTTTCAATAACTTCAAGAATTTACTCCGAGACTTAATGAAACTAGTTCAAGCAAGCCGAGGTTTTATTGTAAAATGGTGAAAATGCTAGTTAAACAAAACAAAGGTTGTGAAGCTATTCCTCCTCTTGAATTATACGTAAACAACACTTTATATTTTACTTCTGATCAAGAAAAAGCAAATTGTTTAAATGATTATTTTGTTTCAGTCTCTGCAGTCGACTCTTCTAAATCTAAACTTCCCCAATTTACATTGAAAACTAGGAATGTACTAGTAGAATTCGTGATAACTGAAGAAGAAGTTACCGATACGATCAGTTCTGTTAGTTAATAAAGCGTCAGGCCCGGATGAAATTAGCTATAGGATGTTAAAAGAATGTAAGAATACTATTAGTAAGCCATTAAGTATGTTGTATAACAGGTCACTACGCGATTGCGAATAACATATGGAAGTCGGCTACAGTTATGCCGCCTTTTTAAAAAGGTAACAAAAATACACCCTCCAACTACAGGCCAATTTCGCTTATCAGTTGCATTGAGAAAATTATGGAACGAATCATGTTTAAACATCTTTATAACCATTTACATTTAAATAATTTAATATACTCAGAGCCGTCAGGTTTCATACCAGGTCATTCGACAGTGTATCAGGTAATAGATATTTACAATCAAATTTGTCAGTCATTCGATTCTAAAATACCGATATGTATGGTGTTCTGTGACATATCAAAAGCGTTTGATCGAGTATGGCACGAGGGTCTGATTTTCAAACTCAAACAAAATGGTATTAATGATAATCTATTGCTATGGGTTAAAAACTATCTTAGTCGTAATCAAAAAGTGTTTGTTGGGTCATATTTTTCTGAAACGAAATATGTTACAGCTGGTGTTCCCCAGGATTCAGTGCTTGGACCTCTCTTCTTTTTAATCTATGTTAACGACAGTACTGAAAATTTATTGAGTGTTACACGTTTATTTGCTGATAATAGCTCGTTAGCTGTTTCATCATCAGACATAAACTTTATGCAAAATACTTCAAATTCTGATCTTCAGAAAATTAGTGACTGGTCCCAGCAATGGCTCGTTGAATTCAATCCAAACAAAACTTTACCCTAGGGTCAGAACGTAAACCTTCGTTGATATTTAACAAATGTTCAACTCGATTTTGTCGAAAGTCATAAACATTTAGGACTGACATTTACATCAGATGGAGAATGGCATTATCATATTAATAACATCATCTCACCAGCATCGAAAGTTCTTGGATCTATGCGAGCTTTAAAGTTTAAAATAAATCGTAATTCACTAATTTAAAACTAGATATATATTTCGTACTTGAGACCCATATTAGAGTATGCTTCTGTTGTATGGGATGGGTGTACTGAATATGAGAAGCAATCTCTAGAAAAACTGCAGTATGAGGCTGCAAGTGTTGTCACGGGACTAACCCGATCTGTCTCCATTGAATTATTTGTTTGTTTGTTTTGGGTTTAACGCCATTTTCCAACAGTATTTCAGTCATGTAATGGCGGGCAGTTAACCTAACCAGTTTTCCTGGATTCTGTACCAGTACAAACCTGTTCTCCGCAAGTAACTGCCAATTTCCCCACATGAATCAGAGGTGGAGGACTAATGATTTCAGACACAATGTCGTTTATCAAGTAGTCACGGAGAACATACGCCCCGCCCGAGGATCGAACTCACGACCCCGCGATCCGTAGAGACCAACGCTCTTACCTACTGAGCTAAGCGGGCGGGCTTCCATTGAATTAATATCAGAAATAGGCTGGGTTTCATTAAAAGACTTAAAAACTTAAAATAGATATTAAAAACTCAGATTCATTGAATATTTTCAAAACCAGATTGAAAGCGAAATACAAAGCAGATATAGTTCCTAAATGTTTTTGTATTGGTGACCGAAATTTTTTGTATATCACGCACGTATACGCAACGGTTGTAGTAACCTGAATTCTGATCTTTTTAACAATAATTTACGCAACAATTCTTCATGTGGATGTGGTCATCAAAACGAAGACGCCAATCAGTTTTTCTTTAACTGTAGAAATTATCATACTCAGAGAATCGTTTTGTTTCACGAGACACGTAAATTTCATCCGCTAAACCTACAAACAATTCTGTTTGGGAATGATCGATATACGGAAGATGAAAACACGTTCATCTTTCTACAAGTTCAAAAATATATAAATCAGACAGGCAGATTCTAATGACACTTTCTTAAATATGAAAATATCTTAACTAATAGACGACACTTTAAAATGCTGGACAACTCTCTCTCTCTCTCTCTCTCTCTCTCTCCATCAATTAATTACAAATTATTTCAATATTAATAACACAACTTCGCATTTATTTTGTTTTCACCGTCTAGTTACATTATGTTATTTCTATTGGGAAGGGCCGTTTACTGATGTTGTGAGAACTTGTGGCCCGGCCCATTTGCTGATTTTCTTGGCTGTACATGTACATTTTTGATGTTTGTTATTTTAAATGTAAATATTAATAAGCAATAAAATATGATTAAACTAAACATCTTCTTGTGTTCTTAAACAGGAATAGAGATTTTGTGCGAGTATTTGCGCTTTAGATCTACTTGTGTCTTTTACCAAGAATAGAGAATTTGTGCGAGTATTTGCGTTTTACATCTACTTGTGTTTTTTTAACAGGAATAGAGAGTTTGTGCGAGTATTTGCGCTTTACATCTACTTGTGTTTTTTAACAGGAATAGAAGGTTTGTGCGAGTATTTGCGCTTTACATCTACTTGTGTTTTTTAACAAGAATAGAGAGTTTGTGCGAGTATTTGCGCTTTACATCTACTTGTGTTTTTTTTTAACAGGACTAGAGAGTTTGTGTGAGTATTTGCGCTTTACATCTACTTGTGTTTTTTAACAAGAATAGAGAGTTTGTGCGAGTATTTGCGCTTTACATCTACTTGTGTTTTTTTTTAACAGGAATAGAGAGTTTGTGTGAGTATTTTTCGCTTTACATCTACTTTTGTTTTTTAACAGGAATAGAGAGTTTGTGCGAGTATTTTTCGCTTTACATCTACTTGTGTTTTTTAACAAGAATAGAGAGTTTGTGCGAGTATTTGCGCTTTACATTTACTTGTGTTTTTTTAACAAGAATAGAAGGTTTGTGCGAGTATTTGCGCTTTACATCTAATTGTTTTTATTAACAAGAATAGAGAGTGTTTTTTTTAACAGGAATAGAGAGTTTGTGCGAGTATTTTTCGCTTTACATCTGCTTGTGTTTTTTAACAGGTATAGAGAGTTTGTGCGAGTATTTTTCGCTTTACATCTACTTGTGTTTTTTAACAAGAATAGAGAGTGTGTGCGAGTATTTGCGCTTTACATTTACTTGTGTTTTTTTTAACAGGAATAGAGAGTTTATTCGAGTATATGCGTTTTACTTCAAGGATGAAAAAGAATCAATGTAGAGAGCTAGGGTATCGCACCAAAACGATTTGTACCTGAATAAATCTTCCTCTCAAACTTATCTGCACCTCAGATTACTAAATTGTACCATGTCATAATTGTTTACAAGTGTTAGGAAGAAAGAAGTTTGATTATGGTCATCTAAGTTTTGCACTTATCTGAAGAAATTGAAACAGATCTACATGAACCATGATGTCCCCCATTTATACTGTGTCAATTGAAACATCCAACTTTCTGTATAATTGTTTCAATCCTAGACACTGTGTTACGTAAAGAACCCCGAAAATTGTTTCCGTGTACAGGTAATTTATACGTTTATAATATTATGTTAAATAAAGGGTGTCCAAAAAGAAATGTAACACTTTCATACCTTCAGAATTTTGAATAAATGTTGGTGAATTTGCATCAAAATACGAACACATATAAAACAAAGATGTCAGTTTTTTCGGTAATCAGTGGAGTAAATATGTCAAACAATATCATTTTTACAATTTTTAGTACAAGGTACCTTTTGTGTCAAATGCGTCATTTCAATAATGAATGACTTTCTCAATATGACGGCCCTTTATCAGCTTTCCCTGTTTAACTCGCACTACGAAATTGTTAGTAACATTTCCACACATTTCTTCACTAATCTTCTTCACTTCCCAATTGATGTTTTTCAGTAGCATATCTGTGTCCGCTGGCTTTGGTCTGTAAACAGCCGACTTCAGATAGCCCCAGAGAAAGTAATCGCACGGGTTCAAATCAGGACTGTGTGCGGGCCAAGATTGTCCACAATCCTTCACTTCAGGGTATCGTCGGGAAGTCACCTTATCGCCGAAGGTTTCATGAAGATAATCTAATACAATATTAGATGTATGTGCCGTCGCACCATCCTGCATGAACCAGACATCTTGCATATTTTCCGTTCGCTTTCGAAGCGCTGGAACAAACTTGTTTTTCAAAAGCGACAGGTTCCGTTGTGAATCCACAGTGTCCTTAAACACATATGGACCGATCACTCCGTGCGACGACATAGCACACCAAACCGTGAAACAATGAGGCTGTTCATTTGCCCAGAATCTCATGTTTTGCTTGCATACATAGCCACACTGGATAACCGGCCATCCTGACGCCCGCTGCACAAAAAATCCCGCTGAAAATGTAACCCAGCTGTAAATCGGTAGGCAAAGTTTTTCATTTATTTCCATTGAAACGAAGACAATGCTAGCAAATCAACTTGACAGTTTTGTCAAAGAATGGACATGGCTTACATTTACAATTTCTGGGCCGAAAACGATCGTTATGTTTTAAGAAATTCCCTAACAATATCTACAGTTTGAAAAATCGAGAAAAAATCCAAAGTTTCGCGCAAATTGTTTTGTTTATGAACAACCTGTGAAAACTTTTATCTTCTGGTTTAACAGCTGTCTCTTTTCGAAACACCTGTGTGAAGTTTCCGGGTTCTATGTTCTTTCTGAAAAAAATATATTAGCCGTTAAATAGGCATGGTCGAAAACGGCCGCTGTATTTGCAATAGGCAGTCGTTGAAGTCAGCTGTCGGCTGTCGAGATACAGCTGTATGAAAGTAAAGAAAATGTCTTGTAAACATGTTTTATGCCACGTATTTTCTCTTCTTCATGTATATTTGCATCTGTTTAATCTATCTGTGTTTTTGCGATTTCTTTCGTCTTTCATTTGTGTAAAATGTGTATGCTTGCAGTTAGTAAACAGTTTATATATACTTATGTATGGTTCTTATTGCCATGTCGAGTAATTTGGTTGATTTCATTATCATTGAATTTTTGGTTTAGGGTCTAAAAATTGCTTAGTTCCTTTCGTCCGTCCGTCCGTCCGCCCGCAGTGTCTTGTCCAGGCGGTGATTCTACATGCATAGATTGATTTTCAAGTATTGATTTTTAAACTTCAAACATGTGTTACAAATGATACAAGTATATATGAGCCCCAATCACGAATGACCACCTCCGGTGTCTGTATCACAAAAAAAAATCTTTAACACAGAGCTATATATAAGTATTTTGTGTCGGACTGGCAATTTCTACACGCGTAGACCAAATTTCAAATATATTCATGATATTTCATAGGTTTATAAAGCAGCAGTTCTTGTCCGGCGTATGATTCTACTATCCCTTGAAAGATTTTGAGATATGTTATACAAATGTTTACTACAGCCAAATGATTTTTTGACATGCAAGAGCCATCACCCTTGCTTGAACATTAAGGTCACACTTTCGGGTCCGGTCTCTAAGCAACAAATCGTATCCGGAGCGTAACTTTGTTACAATTTACACAGTAAAACGCAGGAAGGTCAATGTTTCATTTTTGATTAAAGTTTATACTATAGTGACGTGTAATAGAACTTTTATTTTCATGCGGTTTTATTTGATAGCTGACTCTGTAATACATGGCACTTTCACTTGTTTCAATATATCCTTTTCATGACTTTTTTTCAATGAAAAACTAATCTGGATTGAGAAGCTGGTTTACAGTTGCTAGGCAATGATATTGTGGGTTTATTTTTTCGCATAATACAAGAATTATAACTTCAAAATCAGTTCAATGTTATATTGTTTATGTATCATGCATGTACTAAGTTTTTAAATTTATTAAGAGTTCTGATCTACCTTGTTATACATTGTATGCTGATTAAAGCTACATGTGGCTGACATATTAAGAATAATAATGTATGTCATGTGTTTACGAATCGGATAGAAATATCCGTCCCGAGGGCACCTGCGCATTCGGCGGTAATGAGGCTTGCCTTGCAGTAAACGATAATATATATATTTTCAGAGGTGTTCAAAAATTTATTAAAGATACAAAACGATTTCAGAATTGAAATACTACAGTGACTTTTGTGTCCAAATTCATCTAGATTTAGTTTTGCAACAACAAGACCAACAATAAAAATCTACAAAGCAAAAACTAAAATATTAGCATCAAGCGAAATATAAACATTATGTTGTACTTGATCTAACTAGACTTCCTCTTACTATTCTATCTTCCCTCTTTCTCTCTTCTTTTAACTTCAATTATATAAAAATTTGCATAGCTTTTTCAATACACATTTTGTAGCCAAATCTCATTTAAGTGAATTTTGTTAAGGGGAGGGTATGTAAATATGTTGAGAGAACTTATTACCCAACCCTTCTGCATATAATATTGTTAAGTTTTGTATTTGAGATGTAGATATTATGTATATTGATATGCAATAAAATATGTTTAAACCAATGAACACAAAGCGCGGGAAATTAACGTCCGTAAGCAGAAGTGACGTCATGATGTTTTGCTATACGCACAATAACAAAGTTCCACTTTAGTTTTAACGTTTGTAGCGTAACGTTATGTTCTTACGGTAAACTAACGTGTTTTGAATCGAGAAATATACTATGAGGAACGGAGAGAAACTATCAAGGTACCTGCTTTTGTTCGTATTTTATATAAACAATATATTATCAGTGCACGAACCACTAGTTGTCATTAACAGCACGAGAGTCATCTGGCATGGGGGTGTCAGATGGGTTTTGCCGGCATGGGTAGAATCACCGGAAACGCCAGTCCGGTGTGGAAGAAATAACTGATTTGATAAGTGAACACTATTCTTTAAAAAACAGTAATGTGACTTTAAAACATTCAAGTCAAAGTTCTGCTTATTTAGACTTGAAACAATCGTTTACAACCGTTTGCCTCTATACATCTACAACTTGCAGTTATAAGACCATGTATAAACTGGTATTTGTTGAAAAGGTATTTATGAATAAAACAAATCAGCAGATTTACATTAAGTGCAATTAAATAACTATGAATGAACAAATAAAATTATACACCTATCTAGCACCGCACTAAGAACACTTTTCAAAACAAGAACGGACATTTGAGATTCAGATACTGAAATCTTCAAACTAAATTCAAAGGACTGACGATCAGACGCAATCATTTGCAAAACCCGAGGTCAAAGTACTTTCTGTAGTAGCCCGGAGGCACCTGTAGTGGTTTTCCTTCACCATCAAAAGCTGGAAAAGTGGCAATATGTACTGAAATGTTTCGGTGTGACTGCAAGCCCAACAAAACAAAAAAACTATATGGTTAACTTTCGCATGGCGATAAAATGGCAAGAACGCGTGTACTAGGTTAAAATTGAGCCCGTGTGGGAATGAATATAGTCATAAAGCATCTTGAAATGAAAGTGCCATTCTTAAAGATAATTAAGTTTTCGTCAAATCACTGCCTGTAATACCTTTAACAAACAAAGATATTCAAAATCATCGGAGTTAATGGATATTCGATAAATGTTAACATCCAAGTTCAGCGACAGCACTAGCGGCCGTTTTCGACAGTCTTTTTTTTCGACCACGCCTATTTAACGGCTAATACATTTTTTTTTCAGAAAGAACGTAGAACCCGAAAACTTCACACAGGTGTTCCGAAAGGACACATCTGTTAAACAAGGTGATAAAAGTTTTCATAGGTTCTTCATAAACAAAACAATTTGCGCAAAACTTCGGATTTTTGCTCATTTTTTCAAACTGAAGAAATTGTTAGGGAATTTCTAAAAACATAACGATCGTTTTCGGCCCAGAAATTGTAAATGTAAGCCATGTCCATTCCTTGACAAAACTGTCCAGTTGATTTGCAAGAATTGTCTTCATTTCTATAGAAATAAATGAAAAATTTTGCCTACCGATTTACAGCCGGGTTACATTTCCAGCGGTTTTTTTTTGTGCAGCGGGCGTCAGGATGGCCGGTTATCCAGTGTGATAGCCAGACAGCAGAAAATGCGTCTCGTCCGTTACACATTTTGTTTCATAATAATGCTTGATGATAAAAATGCGTTGATCTGACGTCAATCGCGCCATCTTGAAAATAATGTATATTTTGGATGATGTCGTGGCGTCGAAACGTCAATATTTCTGGCGCGTCATTTTAACAAGCAGTAAAAGCTTCCATTTAAGACCTTTAAATTGATAAAAATAGCCATGGATTAAGCAAAGTTATGAAAATGTTAAAGGGTTACCTTTCGTTTTGGACACCCTGTATATATACTGATCGACTTGTGAATACAGTGCTTTAGGGTATAGCGGATTTTAGGGTATAGAGGATAGGTTGATAAATTTTATATTTAGACTTGAATTATTGTATAAATTTTCATATCATTCTTTTACTGGCAAGCAAACAGACTTTCTGACATACATTTTAAATATTTGCTTGTTGTGTTATTTTTCATATGTCATCAAATGTAAAATAAAGCTATCCCCTATAGACTAAATCAGTGTATATGTAAAAAATGTCAGTGAATGAAAAGTATTTGATAGTAATTTAAAAAGCTGAATGTTTTTGAAAAGAGAATACATTATTATTCTGATTTATAGTAAAGAAATCTTAGAAAGTTTGTTAAGATGTGGATTTTAAACTAATAATGGAAAAAATGACCAAAGATATCCTGTACACCATAAATCAGCGCATATGTAAACAATGGCTTGGAGAGAAAAAACACATGAATTTCTATTAAAAGCTGAATGTTTTAAGAAGAATAGATGTTTTCTGTCTGATATACTGAAAAAAAAACTACTATTTTTATTTCTTTGAATTGGAATGCAGGAAAAATTAGTTAGCTATCCGCTATACCCTAAAGCACTGTATGTTCTACTTAAACACTGTTTTTTTTTGTCGTTGTTTTCCACCGATGATTCCGGAAATACTGCTTTGCCGTAAATAATTTTCAAGACCATATTAGTTAAAATGAAATGGCTAAGGACTACTGTACAAAAATCATAAAAGACTGGATTCCTATTAATTGCAATAATATCTATCTTTGATTACTGTTTAACTCTCCTTTCGATAGAGAGCTATCACGATGATATTGTAAACTTTCCATTAAATGTGTTTATTTTTTCTTCTTAAAAATATTTCAGCAATAAAGAATAGTTTTTAGGTATTATTATTTATTTTCTTGAAATAAATAAGTGCAAAATGTCGCGCGAATGTTTGAAAGTGTTACGAGATAGTTAAGTAGCTTTCACGATAATATTTTAAATTTTCCAGCAACAAAACAGCAATCGAGACAATGGAAGTCGACAGGGTCGCCGCCACTAAAGGAAGCAATGCGTAGCACATCAGTGGGAAAACACATGTTTATTTCAGCCACATATTATTCAAAGGTATACCCAGAATGTAAATAGTTAATAACGATGTTTGTGTTAAATTAAAATATTTAAACCATTTTTCGGCGACGCCGTCTAAATTCGTTTTCGTTTTCCTATGCCACGTGACTTCAGTTTGCCAATTAAACTACTTGATCACGCATTATAGATAATTCATCAAAACGGAAGATTTATGCAACACTCTGCCTGATTGGACGAGAGTGTCAATTTCTTTCACTCTGTTGACTGTGCTACGCTGAGTGAAATGTAGACAAAGCGTTTATCCTAAACGACGCTGCTCACAGTTTTAAAGCCAACTTTGGCCCTGTATATTTAGCAAGAATATTGATATATCTCAAAATAATAAGTAAGTTTAATAAATATGATAAAAACCTGTTCAAATACTAACATATATCAAATTAAAGAAAGAGCTGAATACGGTCTGCGTATCACATGAATAAGGGTGTGATAAGAGTCTTTTATGTAGAGAAGTATTTTTTAAAAGATTTTCCTTGTTACAATTGTCGTCTGTATATGAAAAGGTTTTATTGCTTTTGTGACTTATTCAGTTTGCATATTAAAATGAGTACTTGTTTGCTTTGATATATTTGTTACAAATTATTTAACTGATTTGTTATATATGAATATTTTTTTTTAGTATTGTATGCAAGTATTGAACTCAGTTGAAATCTGTTTCATTATATATATGCTATATAATGACTGAATCTCATTTTAC
The DNA here is from genome assembly GCF_021730395.1 of Mercenaria mercenaria. Lineage (NCBI taxonomy): Eukaryota > Metazoa > Mollusca > Bivalvia > Venerida > Veneridae > Mercenaria > Mercenaria mercenaria. The sequence goes on from NC_069378.1 coordinate 40,774,491, forward strand.
ACTGAAATGAAGGTACGTTGCATACAGTTTATCTATGTGATATAACTACGGTCAAACTTTGCTTATGCGGTCAAAATTTGCTTATGAAACAGAAATATTGAAATAATAACAATTGTATGTTTTGCTTGATCTTCACTTTTTATAGGTGTGACGTCATTGTCCAAAGATTCACGAATAGCGAATATGCATTTGTTAAAGCGGGATCAGTTGGCCTATTTTAGAAATAAATTAAAATAATAAATAAAAAAATCCTTTAATTGATTTTTTCTCATGTATTCTAATCAAACTTGATTTGCAGCATATTTATTAGGCCCGCAGCCAACTTTGTTCAGCTGGGACATTTGACCCCTTTTAGGGGCTGCTAGAGCTAAAACTAGAAATGCCTTTATACAGCGTCTCATGAACAGCTTGGTGGATCTTTGTCATACTTGGTCTGGAGCATCATTATAAGGTCCTCTTCCAAATTTATTTATATAGGAACTTGGGCCCTATTAGGGACCACTATAGCTAAAAGTAGATATGCCTTTCTTCGCATTAACCACTAAAATGTAATGGATTTTTATCAAACTCGACGTGTAACAATATCGTAAGGTCTCCTGCTATTTTGTTACAAATGGGGATAGGGACCAATTTAGCTAAAAATATAAACACGTTTAATGACCTCTTCTCATGAACCGCTTTATGAATTTTCATCGAACTACTGCTGTAATTATTCGTCTAAGGATAAACGAAACAAAATTGCAACCCTACGAAACCTTTGCGAAAAATTAAAAGAGAACCATTTAAATTGTTAAAGTGCGGTGTTTAGTTTTGCAATTTGAAAAATGTTAGATGAAAGATAAATGTTAGATGAAAAATTTATAAACATCTTTCCTTATTACAATTCGCCGACCATCATTTTTAAAGATATTTCTTGTTATAGATATGAATTATGTTTTGTTAGGGGTTGATTTTCGTATTCTTTTATCGTTAAATTTTCAGGTGATTCGAAGATACCTGACACGTGCACTCCAGACGGATATGACCTTGCTTTGTGTTTATTGCTCTGCATTGCAATGCTCTTGTTTTTATTTGGCAGATCCATTTTTGTTCACCTACAATAATTTTATTTTTGAATTACTTCCCTTTTATGTTACTATAAATGGCTTATTTTGATTTTTTTATATGCCGTAGGGAAAAATCGAGACCACTTATATCTGTGATACAACTTGGATGGTACCTCCAATTTTTAGGTGTATTTTGACATACCTGTACCTGGTAACGATTTTTGTGGGCTTTGAATATTTTTCGTGGACTTAGATTTTTTTTGGAGTTTCTTCCCTTTGTTCTTCCTGTCCTTTAGGCTTCAACAGTCAAGTTCTTAAAATTTTGCTGCAGTCCTCTGATGTAACCCTTTGGGCGTAAATTGCCCCGCTTGGCGAAGCTCTTGTTTACACATTCGCTGAACAAAATAGTAGTAATTTTAGTACTTAGGAAAGGGGAGGCGTATTGTTACAATACTTACAATCTGAACCAAGAATGTATTTATGACATGTTTGCGGACATGTTTTTAGCTTGACTATTCGAAGAATAGGGGAGCTATCCTACTCGCCCCGGCGTCGGCGTGAGCGTTAGCATGAGCGTGAGCGTCACACAAATGTTAAAGTTTACGTACCACCCCAAATATTTTCAAAGTCCATTGAGATATTGCTTTCATATTTTGCATACTTGTTTACCATCATGACCCAAGTCTGTAAAAAGGAGGATGCAACTCTATCAAGCATTTTGACTGAATTATGGCCCCTTTTCGACTTAGAATAAAAGTTAAAGTTTGCATACCACCCCAAATATTTTCAAAGTCCATTGAGATATTGCTTTCATATTTTGCATACTTGTTAAATTACCATCATGACCCCAGTCTGTAAAAATGAGGAAGCAACTCTATCAAGCATTTTGACTGAATTATGGCCCCTTTTCGACTTAGAATAAAAGTTAAAGTTTGCGTACCACCCCAAATATTTTCAAAGTCCATTGAGTTATTGCTTTCATATTTTGCATACTTGTTTACCATCATGACCCCCAGTCTGTAAAAATGAGGAGGCAATTCTATCAAGCATTTTGATCGAATTATGGCCCCTTTTCGACTTAGAATAAATGTTAAAGTTTGCATACCACCCCAAATATTTTCAAAGTCCATTGAGATATTGCTTTCATACTTTGCATACTTGTTTACCATCAGGACCCCAGTCTGTAAAAAGGAGGAGGCAACTCTATCAAGCATTTTGACTGAAGTATGGCCCCTTTTCGACTTAGAATATGCTTATTGTAATGTTAAAGTTTTACTCAAAGCTTATATTATACTATCAAGCACTTAGAATAGTCGAACGCGCTGTCAACTGACAGCTCTTGTTATTTCTGCAAGCATTTTACTATAGTTCAAAATACAATATTCGTATATTTGTGGAAATCAATAGGAGGCATTGTTTATACATGTAAACGTTATAATACCAGTACTTACTGACCTCTTACTTCATGGCTTCCTTGTCCACAGTCAAAACTGCTGCCCAAAATCCAAATTTCGACTTTTGACCGGCAAACCATTCAATATGACTGTATTTTATTACATGACATCATTAGAAATAAATTTCCATATTTATTTTCTTCACGTTTTGACTTTAGCCCAACAAAATTTAGTGCTGAACTATAAACCGGTTAACAGCACAAATTATTGGCCGGCGATTTGTGTCAGGAATCACGATCATATAACAATATCCAATTATTCACCAAATTCGGCATCAAATCACAAGTTCCTACAAAATATCATATGTTTCAATCTGCGACAGTTCCATCATCTTGTCAAACTGAAGCAATTTACTCTGACATTTTCCAATTTCCTGCCATTCAAACCTTATTAACCCTAGTTATTTATATCAGTTATAACTATTTTAAGCAGTATCTATACATTTTGATTAATCCTATACCATGTTGCTGTCAATTTCCTCACCTTTTCCGACCGTTATTATGACCTAACTTTGAAAATGCATTTTGCGAGTACTTCTGCTGAAATAATTATATAACCAAAATAGATATCAATCAATGCTTTCAAGCCCGCCCGCTTAGCTCAGTAGGTAAGAGCGTTGGTCTACGGATCGCGGGGTCGCGAGTTCGATCCTCGGGCGGGGCGTATGTTCTCCGTGACTATTTGATAAACGACACTGTGTCTGAAATCATTAGTCCTCCACCTCTGATACTTCATGTGGGGAAGTTGGCAGTTACTTGCGGAGAACAGGTTTGTACTGGTACAGAACCCAGGAACACTGGTTAGGTTAACTGCCCGCCGTTACATGACTGAAATACTGTTGAAAAACGGCGTTAAACCCAAAACAAACAATCAATGCTTTCGTCTCCTCATACAGTCGGACAATTTTATCTTTTAATGTGATAGTTAGCCCCATTTGGTTCTGGGACGATCTGTGTATGAAAAGAATTGACCAGTCGCCAAACGTTCAATCGCTCCGCCTCTTAGATCACGTGGTCTGTAAATGCGAAGCCTCCGACAAGCAACTCAAAATGATGGATCTGATAATGCTGAAATGATGTCCCTTACGATGTTGGCTACTATTTCTTTCATTACAAAAGATTATTATAACAAATAAGTTTGCTAAGTCATTATCAATTTTATCAGGAAGGTCTAATATGTATTAGTCGTTCCAGATTCGGGACAGAAATAACGCTATTAAGGTTAAAGAGGCTGCGGGTATTTGACTTTTAAAGTTGGTAATTGGAAAATCAAATGTTTCACTAAGACTCCGCGTTGAGTTGTAGTTTTCTTCACTTTCATGTGTTTCTCAAATTCTAAAGCCCGCCCACTTAGCTCAGTAGGTAAGAGCGTTGGTCTACGGATGGCGGGGTCGTGAGTTCGATCCTCGGGCGGGGCGTATGTTCTCCGTGACTATTTGATAAACGACATTGTGTCTGAAATCATTAGTCCTCCACCTCTGATTCATGCGGGGAAGTTGGCAGTTACTTGCGGAGAACAGGTTTGTACTGGTACAGAATCCAGGAACACTGGTTAGGTTAACTGCCCGCCGTTACATGACTGAAATACGGTTGAAAAACGGCGTTAACCCCGCCCCCCCCCCCCCCCCCCCCCCCCCCAAAAAAAAAAAAAAAAAAACAAACAAAAAAAAAAAAACAAATTCTAAAATGTACATTGTATTTTCGTATATTTCTCAAATTCAGATCTGAAATTCTATACTGTATTTTGGTATGTCCTCAAATTCTACACTTCATTTCAATTATATAACGTTTTCAAATGTACCCGCTCAAAGGAAATACTATAAAAGTGTTGCATATTTAACGCAATATGAACGTATTGAACAAATTTACGTCCGGATTAATTTTTGTCACTTTATTCACATTTCGTTAATTCACATAAATTATTGATATCATTCATTTATGCATACAACTTTACTTGTGTTAACTCATTTCGGGTATACAAACGGCTTCTCTTTTGTGGCTATCGAACTGAAATTTAAGATGTAGCATATAAACCTAATTTTAATCTTGCTCAGTTTTATTTATAGGGGTAGGTATGGGCACCCGAACAGTCACTGGTATTGCAGCGGGATTCACACGAGTTTGGGGATTCTTGTGCGATTTCATTATGAAGCCAATTCTTTTTAAATTCAACAACATTTAATCTATATTTGAAAAACTGAGCGGTACTTATTATATCAATAACAGTTTTTTAAATGTCTAAAAGCTTAAATCTTCATTATGTCTTGTATAGGTAGAGCATTACTTTCGAAAAAAAATAAAACACTAATTTTCAAAACGAAAAAAGGGTTGCCGACCTCAGTCATATAACGCTAGTGATTGAACATACTTGTTCCTGTTTGGCGCCATATAACCTATACTGTGTTGGTGCGCCGTAAAACCCAAATAAATTTATGTTCATTCACAAAATAAGAAACCTTATTTTATTTGGAATTCAATAATTACATGTATATGTTTCAGCTTTGTTTATTTATTACATGTATTTTGTAAGTATTCGCACTAATGTATTTTTGTCTTCGCCAAATAGCGGTAAATTCGAGTGTAGAGTTCACTTTTTATTATATATATGGTATAAATACATTGAATATGGTGCTACATTTTAATAACTTTTAAATTTAATGTAAGTTTTAAGGTCTCGAGTTTATTCATCTTCAGCCGACTGAGGTGCTTTTTACTGTGAAAAGGCAAGAGTTTGCATGTCTTTGAAGACTTCCTTTTGGTTAAGGGAAAGAAATAACTTGCAAACTCTAACTTCGTTTCAACAGTTTAGCAATAAAACAGAGTTTTAACTAGATTTTAAAGGCAGATGCTTACTTATTTAGTAACCTCGACAACCAGCTTGACGAAGGAAAATAGCGGCGATAAGTGGTACACACGTGTTTGTTAAATATCGTTATCTGATTGGATCATAGATAAGTTTGATTGACAGGCGGCGACTGGTCAATTGGAACCACTGCCTTATCCTTGCATGATCGTAAGAGGCGACTAATAGGGTCTTAAAGGCAAAGAAAATCTCCTATATAAGTGACCCCCCCCCCCCCCCCCCAAATACCAGACTTTTTAATCCCCAATATACAAGATCCTGTCTGGTCCAGTCTGATAAGGGTCCATAAAACCCCTGTAGACTTGACATGTAGCCTAATTATAGTCAGAGAATCATAAATTTTATTGCCTCCATTGGTTATTTCCTGTGTTTTGCATTTTATTAATTGAAATGTTGTTGTTTTTTTTAGTCTTTTTTCAGCATGTACACAAAATTATTTTAATTGATAAGATACTAATTTTGATTGCTCAGTCATGTTGAGTAATGTCCTGGCCAATTAAATTATAACTCTTATAGCAAAGCATTTCTCACTATAAAATAATTATTCAAAACTTAATACAAGTTTGTTTATTCAATGATTATGATCTTTTTAACAAAAGTAACAAAATAAAAACGAAAAAAAAAAAGATAATTGCTAGATTTTATTACAAAATAAAGAAGCGTTCAGTTGCATTTTTAATAGATAAAGAAGGTATATAGACAGAAGGATGTTATATATTAAAAATGCTTAATTCCTCTTGTGTTGTCTAAATAATGTTAACTTTCTTTTATGTATAATAAAATCCAGCAATAAAGATATATCATTGTTCAAAATACACAATAATTTATTACTTCTAAAAGCTATGTGCCTGAATGCATTTTTTTTATATTTTTGATAATAAAAAACAGCAATAATGAGATGTAATTGTTAAAAAACTTACTTTATTAAAAATATGATAAAACACTGTTGTATCTTATTACTTTGTTTATTTAGCCCTAATTCAAGCAAGCTTTCTAAACACGTTATAAAGGTGAGAACTGATTTGCTATAAAGGTGAGAAATATCACCTGCAATTTATTTACTGCACAGTAGCTATACAGTAGCTTATTATGATAAACAGAAGCAAGGCTACCAATGGTCCTGACTTGTGTATTGGCCCTTATCGCCAATACGCAGACCTTATGATCTCCATAGGCCACATACCAGGCATACCAGAATCAGTGTCTTTAACACTTGGTTTTGCTCTAACTCTGTGATTCCAGCAGGTATGCAAATTTTGATTCCATACCTCATGTTTTATTTCGATGTAAATGAGATGTGAAACCAAAATTTGGCGCCATATAACCTATCCTGTATACTGTGTTGGTGCGCCGTAAAACCCAAATAAAATAAATAAATTTAATGTGATATTTGCATTTTTAAATTTGTAACATACACCAAAAAGATTGTAACAATAGTGACATCATTAAATTTTGTACATGACTTGCATGCAAAAATTAAGAACAACAAATATCTAGTTTCAAATTGACAGTGACATATATTAGGCCAGGGCAATGTTTTTAATTTCTAAACATTTTATTGAATAAATATAGGGAAGACTAAATGTATTGTTTTCAAATATGATGGCTTTACGATTCCGGTGTAGCGTGATTATCACACGGTCGTGACCAGGTCCACGGTTTATATATGTTTTTCAAAACCTGCCCAAATGCTTATTCTTTGTTCAATATTTGCAAAATTTTGCATATTAAATTCTCAAAGATAGCTTTTGTAAATTACATAATTTGATTTTGATTTTATATTCCTGAAATTTAAATATATTGATTTGAATATGCCCAATTAGACGTATTTTACCGGCTTTTATGGTGCTTCAGAAAAAACTTGCAGAACACAGTAACTTATCTTTTTCACGAATCAGATTGTCTTAAAACTTTCTAGAGGTGTTAAATATTGTGCATGGGACTGTTGTTTGTGAATAGCTACTCAAAATAATAAGATTTACACGCTCTGAAAATCACCTTTTTGTCTAAAAATCTACGAAAAACATGGCCGCGATGCGCAAATAATGAGTTGGTTATTTCAAAAATGTCATATTATTCTTCAGTAAAACTTCTTGTTAATTTAAGACTCTTATAACTTGCTTGACATACCCATAGGCAAATATCTGTTATCGGTGTAATTACACCTTTGGAGAAAAGCGTAATTCGCACGTTTTAATTTCATCATTCGCCGCCTGAAGAGACAAGATGGCGGAGCTTGCGAAATCGAAAGTAAGTAGATTTGCACTTTTGAAATAAAATCTTGTAGATTTTAGATCTTTCTGATTGACAGTCACTTGTTTATCTTATTTATCTGTTTCCACATATAATATGGATCTAGTAGATTACATACAACCAGTTTAAAATAATAACACCTACAGTAGTGTGCGGGTGCTCTAAGACTTCTTGAAGTTCTTCAGGGCCAGAGTGACATAATTTTACAATATAGATCTAGGTCTACTAAGCAGTTGTAATTGTGATTTATTAGCTGTTTTCAACTACTGAAATTCGAAAAAAGTGATCCGAAATTAGATGTTCAATGGATATGTATTCCAAAAATTTAAAAGGGGATCCATACATATGGAACAGAGGAGATATTGAGATATGTTGAAATTTAAATTTAAAAAAAAAACACTTTTCAAAAGGGGATTCGGTTTTAAAGGTAAATTTTATCTAACGTCGCTTTGTGAAACAATGAACATAAGCTCTGTAGAGCTTTTGAGCGACCATTTTTTAAGAACATTAAACCAATTATACCTTACCCCCAGCAATTTGCGAGTACCCATTTACAGCTGGGCCGACTGAGGCAATCATGATAAAGTGCCTTACCCAAGGTCACACCGCAATGGGATTTGCCAGGAATCGAACCTGGGCCTTCACCTCTGTAGGACAGCGTATTAGCCCTATCAACCAATGCGTCCGCACGAGTTCTTCATTGATTTATGTTAAATTATGTGGTATGTAAGTTGTTGGCTCAGCTCAATCCAGGGTCGTGGGTTCGACCCCCAGTGGGGTCAGGACTTCTCATATGACACTAGTACTGGTTATTCCAAGAAGCGGACTCGAGATGGTTTTCCAGTAAGTTTAAAAACTCTGCACATTTAAAGCAAAAAACTCTTTTTTTCATTCCCAAACATCTTACTCTCCCAATATTTCACATATTTGTGGATGGAACCCCTTCACAAAAATGAGTGAAAAAGTACAAAAATTTTAATGTGGAACACTACAATTTCATAACCCCATTAGTTTTCTAAGTCCTAATTTTTTTCTAAGATCTTTATCATTTCAGCTGTGAAGACACAGTATGTTTTTTTGTTTAATAGATAAACTTTCTCAACATTTGATGAATGTATATACACCCAAAAATGCCCCCCTTTGCAACTTTTTAGTTGTTAAGTGTCAGATTTCTTTTATTTTTTTTTTTAAAAAAAATTTAGATTATACTTTATTTGAGCCATACCATGAAAAACCAACATACCGTATTTGGGTTTTGGGCGCCCAGCATGGATCCAGACCAGCCTGCGCTTTTGCACAGTGTGTCAGGACCCATGCGTTCGCTAACAGTTTCTCTAATTCCAAGAGGCTTTAAAAGCGAACAGCATGGTTCTTGATCAACTGCGCAGATGCGCAGGCTGGTCTGGATCAATGCTGGCCCACAAATCCACTATGTTGGTTTTCCTCGTGGCAACGCATCATTTTCCTTATGTGGCCTATGGGGATGATAAGGTCTGGTATTGGAGGTAAGGGCCAATACACAAGTCTGGACCATTGTTTAGACTTTTTGTTTTATCATAATAAGCTACTGTATAGCTACTGTGCAGTAAATGATTGCAGTAAATGAATTGCAGGTGATATTTCTCACCTTTGTAGCAAATCAGTTCTCCCCTTATAACCAGTTTGGAAAGCTTGATTGAATTAGGGCTAAATTTAATACAAAAAAGTGATAAGATAAAACAGTGTTTTTTATCATATTTTTGATTTACATCTCATCATTGCTGTTTTTTTATCAAAAATGTAAAAAATGCATTCAGGCACTTAGCTTTTAGAAATAATAAATTATGTGTTTTTTTGAACAATGATATATCTTTATTGCTGGATTTTATTATACATAAAAGAAACGTTATTTGACAGCACTAGGGGAATTATGCATTTTAATTATAAAATCCTTCTGTCCATATCCCCTTTTTATCTATTAAAAATGCAACTGACGGCTTTTTTAATTTCTAATAAAATTCAGCAATTACATTTTTTGGCGGGTTTTTATTTTGTTACTTTTGATAAAAAGATCATAATCATTGAATAAACAAACTTGTAATTTCTCTTAAATAATTATTTATTGTTAAAGGAGTGAAAACTGCTTTGCTATAAGAGTTGTAATTTAACTGACCAGGACATTACCAACATGACTGAGCAATCAGTATTAGTATATTAAATCAGTTAAAATAATTTGTGACATTCTGAAAAGAAAAAAGAAAAAAAAACAGCAATGCATAACACAGAAAATAACCAATTTATCTGTAGGCAATAAAATTTATGATTCTCGGCAATATCAAGTCTACAGGGGTTTTATGGACCCCTAATCTGACTGGACCAGCCCAGGATTTTGTATATGGGGATTAAAAAGTCTGGTATTTGAGGGGTGGGGGGGGGGGGGGGGGGAGGTCACTTATATTACAGCTACATTAACATTTTTTTCAAAAGGGGCTCTAATGTTATTACTGATACATTTTTATTAAATAAACATGTGATTCAGATCATTTTACTCAGGATTTTTAATGTATATATAAGTTACTACAAAATTAATGCTAACTAAAAAAATCTTCACATTATACATTATGTGATCTACGGTGAAACTTTATATAACTAAAAAATGACCTTTGATACTTTCCCTTTTATTGATATTGAGTTGAATTAATATTAATTAAAAAAAGATGTTCCAAGTGGTGATTTTTTTTTCATAAAATAAAATTGTTGTCTGCATTCAGATATTTCCTCATAGCTGATCACTCCACTGTAACAAAACCTATATTATCAACACATATAAATGTATATTCAGATTGGGTACTTGAAAGTCAATGGTTGATCAGATGACCATCTTTAATTTAATGGGGAAAGTTTAACCAATATTTGCAGCTGGAGAGGCTATCACCACAGTTCAATGATTTAGGTAAGGATGGACATTCTTACAGATCTATATGAACATGGTGAATGGTTCTTTATAAAAGTATTTGTAAGTTATACTATAAATTTTTACAAATCTCATAGACTAGCCACTAGACTGATAATTAAGAATTATGAAAAAAATTCAAACTTTGTCATTTTTCTTACTTTGATGTAATAGTGTCAGATGCCACTCTAATTTAGTGATTTTATTTTTGGAGAAATTACCTTTATGTAATCACAGATTGTAGACTAGCTATATTCACAATTTTAGAAAAAATTTTTTTAAATATATTAAAAATCGGGAGCTAGTATAACAGATATCAGTGTGTTTACTGGCAAACATGCCATTATGCATTAGATAAACATAATAATTTGTAGTGTCAGTTTTACAGATACGGGTATGTTAAAAGGAAAAGTAAGGCAATAGGATTGGAAAAAAAATCTTGCCCATATTTATCAAAGTTCTAGACTTAAAAATCTTTCTAATTTTTAAGATTTAGAGAGTAAAATACTTAAAGTTTGTAAAGCAGTTGTGTTTTCATTATATTTATGTATGAAATGGTGACAGTTGACATAAAAATTTTTGATAATGCAAAATTTCTCTTATAAGGAAATCTGGAAAACTTTAAGAAAAATTGAAATTTTTGTCTTTGGGAACTTGGAATACTTACCAAAATGTAGGTACGTTGTAGTAGAAACTGAGTCCTTTATTTGCTTTTTAACACTTTTGTTTTTTTTTACCTCTGTGCTTTATATCATCTTTGCACTATAGATTTTTTCTTAAAAGTAATCTAAAAAATTAATATACTTCCAGTTAAGACAATGAAATAGAAGAACTTCATGCTAACACTTGCATCAGTGGAAGTACTTCTTATTGGATAGAGAACTTAAAAGGGGTCAGGGATATTTGTAATGTTTTATATCAATATTTTGTTTTGCCTTTTTAAAACCATCTTAATGGAGCTGTGAACTGCATAGGTGGATTATCCATCATACACAATGTTTAGCTCGACTACTCAACCTGGCGTAAGCATTGGTTCAAGTTTATTTTTTAAAGTTAAATAATTTTAGCTTTCAAAAGATACTGTATGCACATGTTTGACAAGGGACACTGTCAGCAATATTTTCAGAGTGATGCCCCATTTTTATTTAGAAATTTGATTAACAATTTATCCATAATGATAATTATCTCTGCAATGCTTTGCAGAAAGGGGCCCAAATTTACAAGGCTAGACTTTGATAGACTAGCTTCTGTTTTATCATAAACAGTTTTCTTTAAAGCTCCTGTCATACACAGATTGCATGTGACAATTTTTCATCTTTACAGCAAATCACTTCTTACCTTTACAACAAGTTTAGAACACTTGATTAAATTAGGGTTAATATGAAAAAGATACAATAGACTTTCATTTTATGATGAATAAAGTTTTATTACAATGAAATTTAATTAAAATGAAAATGGAGCATTTATTAATTTCTAATAAAATCCAGCAGTGATAATTTTTTCTGGTTTTATTTTGTTACTTAGATTAATCATAAAAATTGAATAAAAAGTACTTGTCACTTCTCTTATTGTGTTTTAAATATATTTTAATTATTTTGTTAGATACGGGTGAATTTTTCTAAAAGGATGAGAATTGCGTTGCTGTAAGAGTAAATTTTTAAATTTGGTTGGGAATTACTCAACATGACTGAGAAATTACAATTTGTATATCATCAACTAAAAAGTGTGATATTCTGAAAAAAGCTGCATTTCAATCAATAAAATGCAAAACACTGGAAATAACCAATTATGTATGTACATATCTCTTAAATTTATGATCCTCTGACTGGACTACATGTCAAGTCCACAGGTGTTTATGAATCCTTATCAAATTGGTTTGGACAGGGTTCTGTTTAGTGGGATTTTAAATATATAGGGAATAAATTTATGCTAGTTGACCTATAAGAAAAATGTAGGGTAAAAATTTTCCATATAGCTAGTTTGGTCAGAATTTGGTAGAAAATGAGCATTTTTTATAAGATCTTGTCATCAAACCTATTGAAAACCAAGGTAGGTAACTCTTTGGTTGAAATTTTGACTTAAAAGCATTGAGCACAAGAACTTTAGAACACTATCAAAATCATGTGTTTCTTTTTTTTTTTTCTTGTTGTTGTTTTCCCTTTTTTTTTGTTTTGTTTTGTTTTTTTGCTACATTAAAATGTTAAATGTCAGTGTGACCTTCATATAAAGTAGCATATTATTAAGCAAAAAGCAGACTTGTTAAAAAAAATGATTTTAAAATAAAATGTTTTGGATAAAACCAAATTTACTATTTCAGTATGCAATATATTTTGTCATTTGATACTGCAATTAACTTAATTAAGTGGACATCATTTTAAAATATTATTCTATCTGTTTTAGGTCAGCCATCAGCTTTTGAAGTTGCTTTCTTGGCAATCATGCTGTCCAGTGAGTTCATAAACCCTATGCCAGGGCCTTTATACATGGTTTAAAGAAAATGAAATTTTTTATTCAATTTGGGGAAAATTTTATTTAAGGAGGACTTTCATATATGATGAATATTCAGCGGATTATCTTCAAGTGTGCACTTCATAGAATCACAGTTTCTAGGGGGTTTTCAGTTTAAAGTTAGATTGATTGAAAAATAAGTAAACCTATCATACTCGCCATGGGATCGGCAATTGGCATTACACCAGTTTTAAGTTTTTCTTACCAGTCCATATTTTAAAAGGACCTTTTTAAAGTATTGAAACTTACAACAGTAAATTATCATCATTATAAACCCTGTTTTAAAGGGAAAAGTACATAACTCCATCAAGGATTTTACTGAACATGGCCCTTTGAAACTTTTGTCACTTGTTTAAATAATATCTCTATAGGCAAGAGTTAATAACATGTAGAGTAATTTGGTTGAAAATTTTGTCCCTTTGGACTTTGAAATTGGTTCAGTTTTTGTACAAGTTCACATTTTGACATATAGCTTTGAATCTTTCAACACTAAGTCTTTTCCATTACAATAATATAACTTTAAAATAGTTGTTCAAACATCATCACATCCCCACATCATATGACACAAGATGCATAACTCTTGCAAACCCAAAAATTTAAAAAAATTATGCCTTTTTTGCTTAAAATGTACTTGTATAGTGTTTTGATACACTTTATCTTTTATCTCTCATATTACATAATATTTTAAAACAGACTTTTGTTATTATGCAATATCTTCAACAGCCATTGGAGCCATTAGTTGGTGTTTAGATCCTATAATTGTAAAACATAAAATAAATGTTGAAAGTTTCATAAAAATCGTTTCTTTAATATGATTTCCATATAGAATCTAACTCCCCTCCCCGTTAAACCCATCCAGTTTGTTAAACACTTCTTGAAAAATATTTTTAAAGAGTCTTAGAGTTTCATACCCGATAACTATAATTGAGCCGCGCCATGAGAAAAACAACATAGTGGGTTTCGCGACTAGCATGGATCCGGACCAGACTGTGCATCCGCGCGTCTTGTCAGGATCCATGCTGTTCACTAACAGTTTCTCCAATTCCAATAGGCTTTAAAAGCGAACACATGGGTCCCCGACCAGAATGTGCGAATGTGCAGGATGTTCCGGATCCATGCTGGTCGCAAACCAACTATGTTGGTTTTCCATGGCACGGCTCATATTTTTTGATTGACCTACTTTAAAAAATTATTTTGTTAGATTTCTTTACCGGAGGGGTAATATATCGAACGTCATGCTGTAATCTGACGTCATAAATGATGTCATAATTGATGTCATAATGGTCTCTTACCAGTCCATGCGTCAACCGTTGTTTATCGCAGAATATATAGAGCTTTATTTCCTTGTTTATTAGTAATCAAGGCGTAAGTCCGGGGGGTTAAATACTGAAGCATCAGAACGATGAACCTTGGTAAATTAGAAAATAAATAAAAAAGGCCTCGATTGTTTTCATTCTGACATGCACATGCACACTCGGAGAAGGAGGGGTATATTGTTTTGCAGATGTTTGTCATTGGTCGGTATGCAGTCGGTTTCCGGATAACTCAAAATCTCTTGAGCCTAGGACCATTAAGTTGATAGAGAGATTGGTCATATAAGTCCAACTTACATAAAATATATAGAAAAAAAAATAAACTATTCTAAAAAGAAAGATTGGGGCCTCCGTGGCCAGTGGGTTAAGGTCGCTGACTTCAAATCACTTGCCCTTCACGATGTGGGTTCGAGCCTCACTCGGGCGTTGGAATTTTTCATGTGAGGAAGCCATCCAGCTGGCTTACGGAAGGTCTGTGGTTCTACCCAGGTGCCCGCTCGTGATGACATAATGCACGGAGGGGGACCTGGGGTCTTCCTCCACCATTAAAAAATGGAAAGTCGCCAATGACCTATCATGTGTCGGTGCGACGTTAAATCCCTCCCAAAAAAAGACAATTATTTTTATTAAAAAAATCCATTTTTTCAAGGAATGTGGCTTTTATGCAAAACGCCCGATTTGATACCGCCTGGGTACCCAATTATTTATACCCGTTGGTGCAGAAATCATTCCTGAATATAAAAATAAGTGAATGGCCTGATTCATGGTGAAAAGTATGATTACTCAGCAATTTTGTCTGATTTATTTGTTTATTAATCAGTACATAATCATATAAAACGAGTTTTATATATAAAAGTAAAAAAAAGTGCATTTATTTAGAAATTATTAACAAACAATATACACTATCTGATCATTTATATGGCATTTAATTTTATATATCATAATGGTAAAATAAGTCTAAAAGCTAAGACCGCCCGTGCGATTATCACAGCTATACCCGAAACCGTGTGATTCTCAAGCCGTTTTTTGTAGAGCCCGTTGTCCAAATGGTTTTTCGGTGTCCGTCCGTATTTTTGTTGTCCTGACCATAAGGTTGTCATTGATTGATTGTGGGATTTTAAAATAACTTATCACAATTGTTCACCAATCATTAGACGGCGTGTCGCGCACAACACCCGAGTAAACATCTTACGGTCAAGTCACACTGAGTTTAAAGGTCAAATACGGCCATTATTGACTTTGTCTGGACAATACTTCATCATTGAATGTGGGATTATAAAATGCCTGGCACAATTGTTCACCATCGTGAGATGGTGTGTTGCATGCCCAAAACCAGCGTCAATATTTTAATGGTCAAGGTCCCCACTTGGAGTTTAATGGTTAAATATTGCTATAATTGACCTTGTCATTGAATGTGGGATTAAAAATGATTTGGCACACTTCTTCACCACCATGAGATGGCGTATCGCGCGCAACGCCTGTGTCAATATCTCAAAGGTTAAAGGGCAGACTTGAAGTTTAAAGGTCAAATATGGCTATAATGACCTTGTTCGGACAATAACTTTGTCCCTTGAATGTGGGATTTTTAAAATAACCTGACACAACTGTTTTATTTGGCACAAATGTTTGTCTCGGTGAGACAGAGTTTCGTGTGCAACCCCATTTCCCTTTTTACAGCCGGCAGGCCGACGTGTTGCCTTGGGCATCTCGTTTTCAAAGTAATATGTCTAATACTAAGACCGCCCGTGCGATTATCACGACTATACCCGAAACCCTGTGATTCTCACGCCGTTTTTTCAAAGGATGGGCTTTGATGCACACGCCCGATTTGATACGCGCCTGAATCCCAATTATTTATACCCGTTTATGCAAAACAATCCTGAATAAAATTAATTTTTCATAATGGTATATAAAGCTAAAAACTAAGACCACTCGTGCGATTATCACGGCTATAAACCCAAACTGTGTGATTCTCACGCCGCCGCGTAGTTAACGCAAGATACGGAAACCTTAAGAAAACTTTTAATATGAAATACTTTATTACTTTTCCATTTTTTTTTCAAAATATGTTGCTTTGATGCTCACTTTGAGGTTGCTACGCACCAGAATAAATTTAAATTAATAAATAAATACCCCGCAAAAAATGCCTAGTACCCGCCCAGGCCCCGGATTTTTTTAATAGTTTATCAGCTCGTGGGTTTTGCATTTCAGTCCAATTTTGATGAAATATATTGAAAAACTGAAACTATTTTTAAAAAAAAAAGGCACATATTTTCATGAAAAAAAAACCTTTTTTTTCAAGTATGTGGCTTGATGCTCACCTCCGAATTGATACGCGCCTGAATAGCCAATATTTTATACCCGTTGTGCAGAAATCAATCCCTGAACAATTTTTAAGTATCATTTGGAAAATATGTGTACAACTAAAACCGACCGATTACACGGCTATACCCGAAACCGTGTGATTCTCACGCCGGGCCCAGTATTTATCACAATATACGGGAACTTTTTAGACCCAAATTTAATATGAAATATTTTATTAATTTTCCATTTTTTTTAAAATATGTTGCTTTGGTGCTCACAAACCCCAGTTTCTTCACACCTGAATATTAAAAGAAAAAAAATACGCCATTAAATGCTGGAATTATTCTTGAAAAAATTAATACATCGTACTCGTATTTTATATATGTCTTAAACCAGGAAGGTCTAATATGTATCAGTTGTTCCAGCTTAGACTAACAACGTCCGTTTTGATTTTAACGGCCCCACGCCGAACCGCAAAAATGTTAAGTAACCGCCCTGCCCCGTTTATTTTAATGAATCAACTCGTCGTTAAACATTTATTTAATGCACTACACGGAAAAAACACGTCGAAATTAATTCCCCAGGAAAGCTGTGTTGCCACGCAGAAATTGCTCAATACAGAATAATTATTTTCCCTTTTAAAAAGAAATAAATATATTTTCATCAAAATGTTATTACATTTTAGTGTGCACCCTTGCGATGGCCTCAAGCCCCGCATCAGAAAATAAAGGTTTTTAAAAATAATGCAGAAGTCTTTCTGAATCTTTTTGCATTTTTATAGGTATATCATATATACCTACAATTACGCCCCCTGCATAGACATTTATCGTAGTATACTCTTCACTAGCCCCCCCTGGATTTTTTAAAGTTCGTATCAGTTACTAAGCCGCCCCTGGATTATCAAAGATTTTATCAGTTCATAATATTCGGTTTAAAAATAAATGTACGAACACGTGTTAACACTATTTTTAAAAGGTCTGAAACATTTTGTTTATGAAAAAAAACAACACTTTCCTTTTTCTTAAAACTATGTTGCTTTGATGCACACACCGAGTTGCTACGCACCTGCATATTAAATATCATTCCTGATAACCTTGTACGTGGTTTTTGTATATATGTCTAAAACTAACAACACCCGTATGATTTTAACATACGCTGTACGTCATATTTCTCTATCAAAAAGGCGTCAATTATAATCCGCCCTGGTTTCTATAAAGACCTATTAGCTCATCATAAAACATTTCGTTCTATTGCAGTACACAAACATATTTATAATTTGATTTCGAAGATAGATAGATTTCTTTTTTCTTTCAAAAAAGAAGAGCGTGCAAAAGCTATAATTATGTTTCCACGCACATAAATAGTCCGCTTATACAGAGTATAATTGTTTCCCTTAAATAAACATTTTACCAAAATATTATTATATTTTAGCATGCACGCACGTGTTTTCCCCATCATTCTCCGCCCCTGGATTCCTAATATTCATGTCAGTCCAATTCAGATAAAATATTGAAACTATTCTAAAAAGAAAAACTTAATTATATTTATGAAAAAAAAAATCCCATTTTTTTTTTTAAAGTATGTGGCTTTGATGCACAACCCCGATTTGATACGCGCCTGAACACCCAATTATTTTATACCCATTGATGCAGAAATCATTCCTGAATAATTTTATGTATCATACTGGTATATGTATCTAAAGCTAAGACCGCCCGTGCGATTATCACGGCTATACCCGGAACCGTGCGATTCTCACGCCGCCGCGTAATTATCACACGCGTGGTAATATTACCACGCGTGTGATATTCACGCGACACCGGTACAATTTTTAGTTCCCATTCTGTTGTTCTTGGGAGCGGTAAACATGTTTTAGCTATCCCATAACCGGGGCTCATAAATCAACACCACTACCAAAAGCATGTATTGAAAGTTTTTTTTTAACGTTTTTTCTCATTTCACGTTTTTACAAACATGAAATTACCCATAATTTTGCATATTATATAACAATTCGGTAAACTGGAACATAGTTTAAAGAATAGTAATTTTACAATTATTTAGTGTACGGATGAGTACGACAAGTTTTTTAAGATTTATATGAATTCTGTGAAAAATTGAACTGATACTTCCTAAAATCATTTCTATGATTCCTAAAAACAAACATTCGCAACTTGTTACACGCAACGCTGAGTTCAAAAGGGAGTAAACAGAAGGAGAATGCAGAAATTCAGCAAAACATACCATGGATTAGACTGCATCTTTTATCCTACATAAAGAGGTTGTTATGGAAGAAACAAAACGCAGATACCAGACATCCATCTGCGCATTAAACCAAATACGTCCCAGGCAAAGTATCTAAAAAAAAAACATGTATCAGTAACAACACGTGAAATGCCTTGTTTGTACACGATTTTTCTCCCGTTAATACATGGGCGGATCCAGTGAAAAAAAGTAGTTTTAATGCAAGAATATATAGCATCGTGCACAGTACTTGATGTATTAAGTTGAGTTTAGACCACACTTTGTTTGTACAGTGTAAGATACTTATATATCTATGTTTTTAAAAATATGCTGAATAAGTTTGCACACGAAGTTAAGGTAACACACTAATTCTGAGAGGGTCTATGTAGCATAATTGTACTAAACCAGTATTATCAGAATGATTTTCACGAAGTTGACGTGGGAGGAAAAAGTAGGTTACTAGGTTTTGGTGGGTCTTTAATGAAACAAACTAGTCCACAACTAGGTGACACGATTATCTCACATAGGTATTTTATTCATATTGATTTGTCTCATAGGTTTACGTTTATGCTGTTTTGAACGCTTACAACTTACCATGTAGGAAAAGTATCAAGAAGGAACTATGTAATAAATTATAGAGAATGAACATTATAAAAGAACGAGGACACAGTATGTATGTTATGATGCTCAGGTAAAGTCTTACCTTAAGATGACGTTTACTGTATTACTGTTTTAATTTTGAGTTTTATTCAAATATGTTTCAAACATTTTTCTATAGATGACAGTCTTTACATGTGAGAAAAAGTTCTGAAACAACAGACTAGGATTTCTGTGGCCGAGTGGTTAAGTTCGCAGACTTATCAATAAATTACCTGCCTCTTACTGATGTAGGTTCGAGCCTCATTTGAGACGTACAACTCTTCATATGAGAAAGCCATCCAGCGGGCTTACAGAAGGTCGATGGTTCTACCAAGGAGCCCGCCCGTGATAAAATAATGTCCGGTGGGGCACCTGGCTTCTTCCTTCCTCCATGTAAAGCTGGAAATTCGCCATATGACCATTGTGTCGGTTTGACTTTAATCCCAGTAAGTACAAAAGCAAAACCAAAGAAGCAACAACATTATCTTTTACACTTAATACCTATACGGAACTACTTGATTATCTATCAAACAAAGTGTTTCCAAGAATTACACCTTAAAATAAAACAACATCAGCAAAATGTAGTAGAGAAGCATCTAATCAATGGTATAAAACAGAGCACGCTATTGTCACTGTGATTACAATAATAGATTATTGATTATTTTGTAAACCAGACCATTTCCGAATTGATTATTTTGTGAACCTGACCATTTCCGAATTGATCATTGCGCATTTAATGACAAATCTCACCGGCAAGGAATTTCCTTCAGCCATTGTACATTTTTATTTACTTCCGACATGACAATTCCTTTAATTCATGAGTACAGAATTACCTGATGTATAAAGCAGAAAAACTATATTTTTGTGTAAAAATATTTGCTGATGAACGTTACTGTAAATAAAATGGAAAACTGAAAAACAGAAATTAAAATCAGTAATATATTTGACTTTCAGACAGGCGTATAATACCGAACAGTTAATAGATATGCCGTATATACATTTTGATACTAGATATGTCCTTCACCTTACCTGATGTATAGGTACTTCTTTTTATTATCCCCCCGCCAAAGGCGAAGGGGATATTAGAAATGCTCTCCGTCCGTGCGTGCGTCCGTCCGTCCGTGCGTCCGCAACGATCTTTGTCCGGAGCATAACTCCAAAAGTACTGGAGGGATTTTCTTCAAACTTCATACACTGATAGAACACATTTGGAGGAAGTGCAGTGTGCAAGAACAATAACTCTGCCTTGCCTATTTTGTGAGTTATTCCCCTTTATCATATTTTCTTAAAATTTTTTGTCCGGAGCATAACTCCAAAAGTACTGGAGGGATTTTCTTCAAACTTCATACACTGATAGAACACATTGGGAGGAAGTGCAGTGTGCAAGAACAATAACTCTACCTTGCCTACTTTTTAAGTTATTCCCCTTTATCATATTTTCTTAAAAAAATTGTCCGCAGCATATCTTTTTCATGCATGGAGGGATTTTGATATATCTTGGCACAAATGTTCACCACCACGGGATGGAGTGTCATGCGCAAGAACCAGGTCCCTAGTTCTAAGGTCAAGGTCACACTTAGAGGTCAAAGGATACAAGAATGAAAACCTTGTCCGGAGCACTTCTTCTTCATGCATAGAGGGATTTTGATATAACTTGGCACAAATGTTCACCACCACAAGACAAAGTGTCATGCGTAAGATCCAGGTCCCTAGATCTAAGGTCAAGGTCACACTTAGAGGCCAAAGGTCAGATACAAGAATGATTTTGTCCGAAGCATTTCTTCTTCATGCATGGAGGGATTTTGTTGTAACTTGGCACAATTATACACCATCATGAGACGAAGTGTCATGCGCAGTTCCCTTCTTTAGAATTACTTCCCTTTGTTGTTACATTAAATAGCTTTTATTGTAACTTTTTCATTACTAGTCGTAGGGAAAAATCGAAACCTCTTTTCAGTAGTAAAACATGCATGCTACATCCAATTTTGAAATTTTGAGGTGAATTTTGACCAATCTCTACCAAGTAAAGATTTTTGTGTGGACTTACAATTTTTTTTTTTTTTTAAAAGATTAACTTACATTAGTTGTTACTATAAATAACTTATGTTGTAACATTTTTATAATTGACCACAGGGAAAAAACAAGACCACTTTTCTGTGGTACAACCTGGATGTTACTTTCCAATTTTAGGTGTATTTTAAGACATCTCTACCTGGTAAGGAGTTTTTTTGTGGACTTAGAAAAACAAAAGACTTACAATGATTACTAAACAACCACAAAATTAAAATTCCATTTGCAAATACAGCTGCTAGAGTAAAGAAATTTGCTGTGATGAGCATATATTGTGACATTCTGGCACTCTTGTTCCCTGTTAGCTTTCCATTCCTTCTTTTACAGTAGCCATATAGAAAAACATCATACAGCTAAACTGTTCATGAAAATTAATAAAATTTAGCAGTAAACCACCTCACCACTGAATAATTCTTTCTTCCACATCTTTAAAACCCCTGATGTGGACCACAACTAAACGGTTTTTCAAAGCTTCTCCCAAAATGAATATTTTCAGACACTAACTTGCCAGGAACTTTAGCCTTCAATTATAATATGCCCGGCGGAGGGATTGGCCATGTCTAACATGGCTCTTGTTTACATTGAAATGATCACGATCTCTAGTTAAAACTTTGTTGCTATATCACGCTTTTTGATACTACCGTGGCATAAAAATGACACATGAACCTTTTGTTATTTTGCAAAAGTTTTTTAAAAAATCGCAAAATCAAACAAAGTTGATTGTGCATTTTTTTTAATCAAATTCTGCCATGGGGTTTTATGAAGGACACGGACGTGTTCGGGGCCAACATGACATATCGACGCCCCAGAATAAGAAGGGCGTAAGTGTAAGTTACGCCCTTTTGTGAATTTTACATTTTTTAAAACTACATACCAAAGGGCATAATCCTATTTTTAAAAAAAGTTTGTTACTAACTGTTGTGTTGACCAAATTCACCAATAATAAAAGGGCGTAAGTAAAATGTTTTTCAGAATCATAGTAATAGAAGGGCATATCTGCACTTAAATGTTATAACAAAAGGGCCCACTTACGCCCTATAGAACTAGAAGGGCGTATCTGCACTTAAATGTTATAACAAAAGGGCCCACTTACGCCCTATAGAACTAGAAGGGCGTATCTGCACGCACTTAAATGTTATAACAAAAGGGCCCACTTACGCCCTATAGAACTAGAAGGGCGTATCTACACTTCAATGGTATAACAAAAGGGCCCACTTACGCCTAATAGAACTAAAAGTTTTTTTTTCATTTTGCCGAAAACTATGGTTTTCCACTTACACCTTTCTAGTTCTAAGGCGTCGATATACAGAAAACAGAACGTGAAGAATACGGGTCGGCAAGTAATGAACAAGAAATATCAAACTGATTTGTACGCACCGAATTAAATTGCATAAATACAGTAAGCTTCGAATGAAATAATTCGTCATTTGGTCATTTTTTTCTGCATTGAGAAGAAAGGATAGATAAAAATGGTAATAATTGCACCCGAAATTGATTTGTATTGATTTTTGTATGTTGCAGATGTCAAATTAAAACGCTTATGATCGGACGAACCACGCCCAATGCTTTTGTACTACTACTGATTTGCTGGCTATAAATAATTATTATCCTATTAAGAAACTAACTAGTTCAAAAAGGATCATATCGCATGAATAGCTTACACTAAAAACTTTTTCAATTTAGATTTTTATTTTATAATTCTATAGTACATTCACGAGTATATAGTCTTTTTTCATTGATTGTTTTCCTTTTTGAGCTGCTGATGTTTGTGCTTTTCTTGTATTTGTTTGTGAACCCTGTAATATAAGCCGTTTTGAGATTTGCGTCGTAAATTGAATGTATAGAAGAACACAGACAAGTTCGCAAGCGTTCGACGCGAAGTTTTCAAATTTTCAAATATAATACTGGTATACTGATGTTAAAAAATGCAATATTATTATCACGTAATGACAATACTGTATTTACACACGCACCCTAAGAATTTTTATTTAATGACTATTCCTGTGTTTAAACTCACATGAACATTTTATCAGTAAAGAGCTGCATTTAAGTTTCTGAATCCCTTGCAAAATACAGTGCTTTAGGGTATAGCGGAGTTTAGGGTATAGAGGAGAGGTTGATGATTTTTGTATTTTAACTAGAGTTATTGTATAAATTTTCATATAATTCTTTTACTGGCATGCAGACAGACATTGTCATACATTTTAAATGTTTGCTTGTTGTGCTATTTTTCATATGCTATCAAATGAAAATTAAAACTATCCTGTACTTTATGTAAAAAGACATCAGTGAGTGAAAAGTATTTGATAGAAATTTTAAAAAGCTGAATGTTTTCTAAAACAGTATACACCATTATTCTGAATTATTGTAAGAGTCATAGGAAGTGGTTTTAGATGTGGATTTCAAACTAATAATTGAAAAAAAAAAATGACCAAAGCTATCCTGTACTCACTAAATCAACGCATATCTTAGGCATATGAAATAGAGATCAATATAATTGCACCTTTACTAATCCTACCAGGTGTTCTGTATTACAAAAGTGGTTCTATTGTGACATTTTGATGCAAGCAAAACTGTATTATCTGCACTATTATTTACATACTGGTACTTCATTTTATTATTGGCTTGTTAAAAGTTATTTTTTTACCATATGTAAGTTGACAAAATCATAGGAACCATGTCTTGAGGGGTAAATCAAACTAAAATGAATAAATCCTAAATAATTTTGTTGTACAAAAAAGTATGATATTGTGTCTAATACAGTTTTCATTTTCCACTCGATTGTATAATTGCAAGGGAAGTAAACTAATAGATCTCTACTTATAAGTACTAGCCCAAGGCAAGAGTTGTTATTCTTTGTGGATCACAACTTTAAATTAAAAATTAAAACTTCTGTTATTGATATTAACAAAACTATCATAAACTTCACATTTGTGAAATCATTTTTGGTTATTTCAAAGACTTGGAAATCAATTTCTAGACTTTATTTAATGTAATACTATCATTGAAAATTTTAGGGTCTATGTCTACATATGTAAAAGTTGGCATGGAGAGAAAAACACGTGATTTTCTATTTAATCTGAATGTTTCGAAAAGGATGGCTGTTTTCCGTTAAATACAAAACACT
The DNA here is from genome assembly GCF_021730395.1 of Mercenaria mercenaria. Taxonomy (NCBI): domain Eukaryota; kingdom Metazoa; phylum Mollusca; class Bivalvia; order Venerida; family Veneridae; genus Mercenaria; species Mercenaria mercenaria. Next base: position 40,799,237 of record NC_069378.1, read on the forward strand.
GCTTGATTTCCTTTCTTTGATTCGGATTGCAGGAAAAATGTGTTAGCTATCCGCCCGCTATACCCCAAAACACTGTACATGAAACTAAAAACTACTTATATCAATATCTGTAATATTGTCAGTTTTAATAAAAAAAAATCTCCTATATTGTTTATTCAATGTGTTAGCAATATTAGAGTTTATAAAAGCCTTCTGTCTACATCTATGCATTGTCGCTTTTCAAAATGTACAAATAAATAATAATCCAAGTAATAGTTATAATTGTTTTGCAATTGCTATTAAAGTGTTATGTTATTTATTACAATTAACACGAGGTAAAAATGAAAAGGTGCACTTAAAGGTTATTAGGAGAAGCTCTTGAAGACTTTTGTGTTACATGATTATATCTATAAGTCTTTGTTTGAAGCTGAGCAAAATATTAAAAATTTAATTTCCTACTCCCCGAGCTGGACAGACATTATGAAATCTTGATTGTTCAAATAATGTTTTCACTGACGTTTTCAACAATTAAAAGCTGGACTAATATCACATCATATCCATTGGATTAGTTTAAGGTTTCTCGCACTTAAATCAAATAATGCAAATAACCGCCTCGATAGCCTAGTGGTAGAGTGTCCGCTTCGAGTGCGGGAGGTCGTGGGTTCGATCCCCGGTCGCGTCTTACCAAAGACGTGAAAAATGGCACCAGAAGCATTAAAAGGGAAACTGGCCTCTTCTCTCATACCCTCGTGGCGATGGATTCCATCAAGAATGAGGTGTCGAGAGTGATTAATATAAGTTGTAGAACTTCCTTCACAATCGACCTAAAATAAATTATGTATAAACTAAATCAAATATGCAGACTTTAAATAGCCATTCTTGAGAAAGGTTTAGAACATACTTTAAATTTTCCCCAATACTGATAAAACGAGCAGCGTATATGTCTCATGGGAATGGATAGCTTCATGGCATGAAAATTCTTAAACCGTATATGCGGTTTCGAACATGAAGGGCAAGTAATTTGAATCCAAGACCTTAATCGCTTATCCAGCCATGGAGGATCATGTAGTACGTACCGATAATATCCGTATGTTAATAATTATTATACAAGATTTATGTAGCATCCGTTTTCATAATAAACCCGTTCAAATATGCTTTATGTGTAAATACAGCCACAAAGACGTAAAATTAACCCTTTAGTAAAGACACAGTGCGGTCTGACCAAAGGAACAGAGCGAGATAAAGTTTTACCGAGAGAGAGAGAGAGAGAGAGAGAGAGAGAGCTCCTTTAGATACAGGCCAGCTTCCATCGCTAAACTTATTGCGAATGGAGGTTTCTTTAATGTATCATGTGTATATCACCACCTCTGTTCTGAGGAGAACTATTATTGATAGGAAGACACACAACAGCATCATAGTGTAGTATATAGCATCATTGGGTTCAAATCCCAGACCACTGGATTGACAGTTAAGCTTAATACCGCTAGATCATTGGGCCACCAATATATTTAGTGACGTTTAGTTTTTTTTCTGACAAAATTATTGCACATTTTTACAGCTAGCAATTACGTCAACTATTTTTAAATGTTTTACACGTATTACAAATTGTTTGCATTAAAACTATTTTTCAAATATTATAATACCAGATGAGTACTAGAATATAAACAAAAGCACTTACTACTTTATCATTTTTTTTAAAATCTGTATATCCACTGTTTGCCATGTATATATTTTCAACATTGAAACTTACATGTCATCATTGGACATTTGGAATGGATATTTAAAAAGTAGTAAATAATTATACAAATTCAATATATCAAAACTTCTTGCAACATCAGTCTGCAATATTCAGCGCAGTAAGCGGTCACTCTAACAAAGCAGATCTATTTTGATTGTGAGTCATATTGTTATTGCAATAAGGTAACGGTTTTGGTGTCGGTCAGTGAACTATATAACGCAATATAATTAAAACACAAAAGCCACTCAGCACCCAAACACTTATATTTTAAAGCATTTTATCGCATTAAATGAAATACATTGCATGAGAATTAAAGCACCTGTCTGATAATACAAAACAGTAAATTACACGTATGCTGTATACTCGTCTGTTAGGAATAGCACGATATTAATCCCGATGTCAGTTTTATAAATAGCTGAACAAAGTGAAATTCGTAAATCAGTGTAACATATGCTAAACATCAAATGTGCAATTTCACAATTTATTTTGAAACCACAATTTATGTCTAACTTATATTGCAAACTGTTCTATTCTTTAACTTTGAACACATCTATGGTACTTTACAAATTCTTCATCATAACGCAGTTTGATATATGTATATATACTTTGAACTAAAATTCAATTAAAATTTCAGACACATCCAGTCTATGATAAAATTCCTTTATCATATAGATGATAAGAAGTGTGTAGCTTTTCTTCGAGATAACAACATAAGTGACGTTTCTCATAAGAAATCTTTAAAACATTTTTTTTTTTTTGATCTATTTACAATCCGCGTAGAACACATTTTCACCTTAGAGGAATATCTTTAGCATTCTTTAGCTCAATAGTTGTTCCATTTTTATCCTCAACCATTAATTTCAGAATCTTCCCGCGTGAGAACGGATAGTTACATACTTCATTTTCAGCATTAACAAGTGCGTCATCTTTCGCGGCCTCAAAAGTTTTAAACCAGCCACTAACAACTTCCGTTTTTTCCATGAATCCACCAGGACCAGCATTGAATTCAGCTGCCCAACGAAATTCATTTGGCTTGTTGCTACTTTTCGTTTTATTCGACATGTTTCTTTTATCTTTATGTTTGTATTTTGTCAGGCCACACTTTGTTTATACATAAAAATTTATTTATGTCCTTGCATTTGGCAATGTAAATCACTTCAGATGTTCTCCAACTTATCTCCAAATACGTAATAGTTTTCAAATACATTTTGTAATGTTACGATTAAATAAGTAAGCGTTCATGTTAAAGGTTTTAAATGCGTGGTTATTTCTTTATAACTCATTTATTCAGTCTGTTAAAGTGTAATAATTCAATGAAACTCTTAATATGTTTACGACATATTATATAACCTTCCCTGTTTAATCCAAACAAATACCAACTGATCGTAAATTGTTTTCCTATATCCTGTTTGTCGTTTCGTTAATAGTTAACATTAAATCTGAATGTTCTTTTTCATTGCAGTTTAATCTGTTTCTCTTTAGTGTAAAATTCAATTAATTGTCTTCATTTTGCACCAAGTCCGATGAAAGAATTAGTATCGGCTTGCAGAACTTATCGATCATAATTGTTTCCACTTGTTTCTACGTGTTTGATTTACACCAGTCAACTTTCTTTCGCCTGTAATGTTTGTTTAACGTAGTGAAACCCCGAACGAAAGGGCCAGCCAAGCTGGCTTTTGAGACATTTAAAATCATTGAACAGTATTACTTCCAAATTCCTACTTTTTAATGTCAGGCACCAGGCAGGCAGGCAATCGGTAACCATTATTTAACTAGCTGGCGGCTCACAAACCGTTCTCTCTTCAGTAACAAGTCCCGCCTCTGACAGGGCTCTAATCTTCGACCTCCCGATTGCGGAGCCTATAAATTGTTTCAATTTTAAAACTTGGACCAGCAGCAGAAATAATGAAAATGTAATAAGGCAGAAAAGAAAACGAAGACAAACTCTTATCGATTCCGTGTTAGAAAGATCAATTTACGCTCCAAAAGTTACATTTATCCAGATTTTTTTTTCACATTGGGTTATACACTTTACATGACTTTCCGAACCCACAATGACACAAGAACTTTTCAATTAGAGATTGACATTCAAATTATAACATATTTGAAATGATGCCATTTCTTAACATAAAGTTACAGTAGTGCGCTAATTAGCGTGTGCAATAAATATACACCAAATTCATATGATTTAAATTCTATGGGAAAAACTGTTTATTTTGAGAAAAAAAAATGTCTGCAAACCTTCTTACTTTACTTTTTGATCATACGCTTGAACACACGAGAATTCAATTTTACTGAGAGAAAAAACACCAAAAAAAAAAAAAAAAAAAAAAAAAAAAAACCCACAAAACAAACATTTCTTGAAATAAATTTCTGCCTTCCTATCCTAACGTTTTGGTCTTGTTTAGATTATCGAGAATATATACTTATTTTAAAACCTTATGAAGTAGTTGGATGTATTATATCAGCCCTTTAATATGCAAATATTACGACGTAAGATAGCACTTCCGAATCTTTATTCTTGTTTACTCTATATCAAAGTATATGTCCTACATTTATTCTGTTCATCATACAAACTAATACATCAATCAAAACCATGCAATCTTACCAAAGTCGGTATCTCAGACAGGAAGACAGCTGGTACTAATGTACGTTCTGTCCAATAGTTCTTAAGGTAGTGAAAGAATAGTTAAATTCAAAATCAGATAATAATGAAAATATGCCGAGTTTTTAACAAATATGCAGTTATTTTGTTTCTGCGGCAGCGTAAAACAGAAAAAGGTACACATTTGAAATGTATTGATATAATTTGGAGATATTATTATTTTTCCAACTACAATGAAAGAAAATTTTTCTTCTAACGTTTGCTTTATTTGTCTATTTACAGTTCCTACAAAATACTTCTGCAGCGTGCTAATGATGACAATAGAATGTAAATTTAGCATGAAAATCATTTTTAATTGTGGTCAGAATTTGAAACTCTTTAAACATGGTGTACGAAGATTTTCTTTTGAAATCAATTAAAATTAGGCTTTTCCAAACATTAAAAAATTCTAAAATAGTTCAATAACAATAACAAACAAAAAGGTAGAGGTATATATAGAGGATAATTGTTGGTTTCGGTGTAATATCACGTTATAATTTCACCGAGTGGGCACCAAAAGTGATATTTTCACGAGTGGCGCAGCCACGAGTGAAAATAACAACTTTTGGTGTTCACGAGTGAAATTACCGTGATATTACATCGATACCAACAATTTTTCTGTTTATTTTATGTCTAAAACTCTACTTTTGTTGTGTTTATTTCAATAAAATGTCGAAATTTGCGGGAAATTTTATCAGGAAGCATCGCAAAGATGACGACATTTTAACGACGTCATCGTCATATTGTTTCCAGCTTTCAGTACGCTCGGTAAACTTTTTGACGTTAATCCGGGTATCAGATTTGATAATTTTCACTGAGTGGCCAGTGTGTTTATCAGGATATAATTCACCGTTATATTTCGATAAACCACCGAAAAACATAAAATAAAAAAGGGTCATTATAACAGTAGCTAGATCTGGGATATTGTATTCGACTCTCGTGGATTTTGCAAGGTCGGATCACAATCGGCGCTTTCGCGCCTCGAGAGATCCGATCTGAAAAAAAAAATCACTCGAGCCGGATACAGCATCACCACTACAATATAACCGACCAGTTACGGCAAAGCGCTGAGCACTACAGACGCACATGTCAAAGTAAGTCCACTGACCCGAAAGGATAAGTATCGAAGCTGCTTTACATACTAGCCCGAATTATACTACACTTTCGTACTGGTTCAACATTTGCATATATATACTCAAATCTCTGTTTTCATGTCTCCCAAATCAGTAGTGACAGTTTAGTCTTTTTAACTGATTGGGACCAGAGAAGCTATATATTCTCTCTCTGAAAGTGAGCTGGATCTCGAGGGTAATGTACATTGAATATATAGAGATAGTTTGCATTAAGGGATATAATTACATTCAGATCAGTTGACTTTCCCGTACGTGAGATCCGCTAGGATACAAGTTCGCATTATAAATTATTATATAGTAGAAAGAAATTATTATACGAACTAAATCACCACCACAATATACCAGACCAATTACGGCAAAGCGCCTAGCAGTACAAACGCACACGGACATGTCACAGCAAGTCCACTAACCCAGTAAGATTAGTTTCGATGCTGTCACATATTACATATATATATATTTTCCTCTTGCTATCTCGCATAGGTGATGCAGATCTATAGAAGTGCGCTGTGATTGATGCTGTTTATAGAAGTAATTTCTGATTGGTCTAAATTTGTACATACTATTGTACATCGAGTACTATTAGTATTTGCTCAAACAAATGGTTGATCCCCTTTAGGTTAAAGGTCAGTAATTAAAATCCTTCTTTGTTTCATATAAAAGCGACAACTTCAGGTCGTCTTTACATATCTTTAAAGAACATCAGTTTTTCCTACACCTAGTTTTCATGAAAGTTCTACCACAAATTAACGAAAAAATGAAAAGAAAATAGGGGGTTCAATAGTTTCTAGTGAAATGCCAGTCAGTTGTGGTCTGCTACCCTAAAAATGGCGCATATCTGCTCTCGTCCGCACAATAAACACCTACTTCGGGTTTCGATCTGCAAAACTTGCCATGTGGGATGTATGAACATGAAAACCATCTCATTTCATGCAGAATGTATTCTATGAATGAAAAAGTGTGATTAAAGCACTCGTTCTACACGAATTTGCGCAAAAAAGTGGGAACATTAGGATCTATTTATTATGGATTTCTTTCGACTACACCACGGAAGCACATTTTTCGACCGAATTACTGACCCTATTCCTTTAGCAATTGTAGACCGAATTACTGACCCTATTCCTTTAGCAATTGTATAATGTAATATGTGATTCTAGCTTTCAAATATGACTGTCACAGAATTTAACCCAAATCGACCATAAATAACCAAAATCTTATTATCAACAGCAATACAACTATTATTATAGCAATGATAGAATAAAAAGGGAGACAAGCACTATTTGTACTTATGTGCATTAAATATACAAGCTATTCTGACACAAATAAAGTTAAATATATACGGCACAATCGCACAAAAGTATCGAATTTACTGCATATAAGTCTGAACACACCACACATACTGATGAAAACACACCGTATCCGTACAAGTGCAACCCAAACTCCTAGGCAGTGACCTCCCTTGCCGCTACGCTCTCATTGAGATCACCGCGTAGGAGTTTGGTGCAACCCGTGTAATGATGAGATTGGTTAAAATTAATTAAAAACATATGAGCCGCGCCATGAGAAAACCAACATAGTGGCTTTGCGACCAGCATGGATCCAGACCAGCCTGCGCATCCGCGCAGTCTGGCCAGGATCCATGCTGTTCGCTAACAGTTTCTCCAATTCCAATAGGCTTTAAAAGCGAACAGCATGGATCCTGACCAGACTGCGCGGATGCGCAGGCTGGTCTGGATCCATGCTGGTCGCAAAGCCACTATGTTGGTTTTCTCATGGCACGGCTCATATGTAAATAATTAAAGTAAGCATACAATGGATAGTAAACATGCACCGTTGAAACTTGATAATTGAAACGTGATTTACATCAGTAAATCTGCTATGTTACGTAATACCGGTTAATTATTAATTGTTTTCCAGACAGATGTAAAATCATTCACTGAACAACTGGCTATTAACATGTACTGTAGCCTGATGAAAAATGTATTTACGACAATTAAGGCCGTTATTCCAGTTTCATTAATGGCGTAATCAAAATTCACTAAACAGCTGTAGGATAAAAGAAGGATAAAATTTTCTAGTACATCTAAAATATTTGATTTAAATGACTGAGATGTAACCAATTCTAATGAAACACCTAACAATTTGAAGGATCAAATTGGAAAAAGGTGACCTTTTTGGACGGTAGCCTGTGTATGAGAGACAGTGTAAGGAAAAAATCATACATTACCAACGTTCTAACACACTCGAAAGGCCTTTGTACGATTAAGTGTTTTGAATCTATCAAATCTCCAAGTACAGTTTATTTTGTTACGTATGTCTAACTATCTTTATATTACAAAATCCTATGAAAACAATTTGCATGCCATATCCTGCACTGATAAGAAAGCCAGAAAAGGGATCAGTGAAAGAACATACTCGGCAACTTGAATTAGTATGGTACATTTCTATATCATAATCATTCAAATGAAGAAACAATTGATGGAAGCAAACTCACAATATATACGCTCAATTATTAACGACTTTGATCTACATCTGTACAGAATGTTTAAATGTGCTTATATTATTAGTCCATTGGCAGGAGGAGACTATAGGAATCCGTCCGTCCGTCCATCTGCAAATCTGGATGCTGCAATTACCCAAAAAATATTCAAGCTAGGTTAAAAAAACTTGGTATGTGAATAAAAGGCAATATGTTGATTATGTACGTACATGACGTATGTTTGTAGGTCAAAGGTCAGGGTCACAATTAAAGGTCAAGTGTTACTGCTCAATAACTTTTATATGCATTGATGGATTATCTTGGCGGTACACACATACGTTCCCCTTGATGAGACAGTATATCAACTCATAATCTATACTTGTCGGTTAAAGGTCAAGGTTACTGTTTAAGGTCAAGTAAAAAAAAAAGCGTTTCTGCCCGATAACTTTTGATTGCATTGAAGGATTTTTTCATAACTACACAGAAATGTTCTCGATGTTTAGATTATATGACCCATGATTGTCGGTCAAAGGTTAATATCACTATTGAAGGTCAAGTAAAATTGTTTCGCTTCATAACTTTATGTGCGTCGATTGATTATTTTAGTACTGCACACAAATGTCCCACACGATGAGACAATATATCACATACATGATCTATTCTTGTAGGTCAAGGTCACTATTGAAATTTAAGTGAAAAAATAGTTTTTGTTTCTTAGTTCTTAAATGCCTTGAAGCATTTTTAGTCTTAACAGTGTTGCTAATAAACCGCAAAGGATGATATATATACCAGTAGGGGACTTCTGTATTGCCATTGCAATACTCAGTCACTTATTCTGCAGAGTACTCTTGTTGAAAGACTGGTTATTCTTTACATTTTAGCTAAATGCCATGTAACAACAAAACCATTATTATAGTGATGCAAAGAATGGATACATTTATAATTTGGTAATATATTTGTCAAAGGAAAACGTGTTCTACAATTACTGTTATCATAATTTGATTAAATAGCTATTATAACACTAATAATTTCGATCAAGAAGTAATACGTTAAATTGTTAAAATCATACAAAACATACAGCAACACCAAATTTACTTGTTGCATTTCTTTAAACTGATTGCGTGAAGAATATTCCATTTTTCTATCACATTTGCTTCGTATTTCCTTAATTAAAGCTTTTATATAGCGAAGATATTTTATTGGATAAAAAGATTATTAAACGATCGCAAAAGCTGAGATTGCGTTAGCTTACATGTACTTTCGTAATATTTCGAATTACGTTACACACCGAGGGCCAATACGACAACCCTTGGACAAATAACAAGGCCAATATGAAATTGCTTGATTAATAACTTTATATTATTTGAACGGGTGTTTACTGAATATTTAGTTACTGAATAGCGAGCAGTGCAGACCATGATCACACATCCGCGCAGTCTGATCTTGGTCCGCACTGGTCGCAAATTCAGAATCACTTGCCGCCAGCAGGCTAAGGGTTAAAGAGGAACGTGTCTTCATCAGTGCAATAAATAAACTGTTTGCCGTAAACAGATATTGCGTTTATTATTATTTTATGAATGTGCTATTTCTTAGGTAGATATCGCATGGAATTTAATATTCATTTTGTACGATCGCTTATAAAGAAATTATTTTCATTTTTTTCGGAAAAGGGCATGCTCTAATAACAAAATATTGTTATCTAAACTTTTAATGACAGAAACCATTTATATTTTACATTCATCTATGTACTCAGGAGGCTTTTTTATTTACTGATGACACAGCTAATTACAAAAAAAAGTTATTAGCAATGAACATTTATAAAAACACAAATGAAAGGAACTGTCAGAAAGGTTAGTGGCCCGGAAGTTGCGAATCGCAAGTACTCAATGAAGATACAATAGATGATAGATATCTCCCAACGGTCAGATTTCGTTCTGGCTTTTATTGATATTCTCAGTAGTCAATATGGGATCGGTCTCGTACATATCATTTTCTAAACAATAAACATAGTGATGTTATCAATAGCTTGCTCCATTCCATCCCATTCATTTGAAATTGAGCCATAAAGATCTTGTTGATAGGATCGGACTTGATCGATTTAATTCATAAAAATCTGTCATGCTGGAGTAACAAATGGTTTCGTGACAAATGAGTAATGTTAAAGGCAGGCAAATAGACCATAATGCCATTAAATGTACTGCTAAACTAATAAATAATGTACTTTTCATAGAATCGAAAACAATAGACCAGTCTAGATTTAACATATATTACAAAGGAAAATGCTTAATGTCATAAGCATCAAACCAAGCTAAGCACTGTCACCATATACCCTGTGCAGACAATTTATAGTGAATAGTTGCTCTTATCCACGACCTTCTTCAAACCATTCCTTAACAAAATAAGCATGTCGTCGCCTTATTTCCAGACTGACGTAACTTGCATTTTTGTAGTTTTGAGAAAATGAGTTTCAAAGTTTTGAAAGCGTATAACTTTTTCGTTAATTGACTGACTTATCTGGGATTTGAGAAATAGTTTATATTCATTACAAAGTACCTATATTCCAATTTTCGCTTTTATATTTAAGATAGTTTTAATTCTATAAGATAAATTAAAATCATTTTTTTGTCGAAAATTAAGTCTAGAGGAGGATAATATTATTTCCAAAGTGACACATCGAGTTACGTCACTTTGGAATTAAATTTTAAATTACGTCAGTTTGGAAATATCTTTTTCAAAACAACGACTACACTAATTTTGACGTAACTTTATTCCAGAAACAATAAAACAGTGCACATAATTATATAAACGTTTTGATATTTAAAAAAATAAAATTCAGAGATGAAACCTTTCTTAGTTAAATTTTGAAATGAATAATTCAATTAAATAATAGTATCCGCTGAACATGAAGCATTGATAAGTATTAAGTAGTTTTATTAAAAATCCATCTCTCTGATATACTGAGATATTGGATGGTCAATAGAGAAAATATAAACACTTTGAATTGGAATTCAAAACAAAATTGTTCGAAGCACATAATTATTTATCTTAAAAAGTAATTGCCAAAAGTCTGAAACAAAACATGGAAACTTGTATAAAAAGTTAAAATATTAAGAGCATAATTACACTATTGATAATGTGTACTAAAACCAGTCACCTTACCTGATACTTTAGTTCTAAAGCATAATCAAAAGCGCAAATTGATATTTTAATTGTATCATACAAGTTCTTCTTATTCATTAATTTCTAGATTCAAGTATGAATACTGCTCAAAGCACCCACTTTAAACTATCGAAAAAAATAAAATGTCAATAAAAAAACTGTTTGTCTGTCCAGTTAAAATGTTCATAGCGTGTACTTATCATAATAAGTCTCTTCAAGAAGTCAAACACAAACATATTAAACTTTTAAAACTGTTCAAAACACATATAAATTTACCTCACAATGTCTTTGCAAAAAGTCTAACACAAAACAGATTTAACTGGTACACGTAAAACGGACTAAACACCATTATTGTCTAGAATAATGTATGTTGATTATGATTGTGTACAATCAGAGTACATTGTGTACAATTTTTAAACTGTCACCGCCTTGAAAACACTGGATTTAAAGACTAACCAAAAGAGTTTTGCAAAATGTCAATCACAAACATACCAAACTGGTAACAACTAAAAGACACAAATTTTCAGAAAAAGTCTTAGCAACAAGTCAAACGCAAAACATTCTGTCACATTGGCTTTTAAAGCATATTTCAAAGCACAAAATGATGCTTTAATAGCAGCATTCCAGTACTTATTCATTATTAACTAGTTTCAATGCTTTGTAGAATTGTCTATCGACCTCTGGCATGTATTTCAGCATACAAGTTATGTCCTTCTTTTTGTCTTGAGAAATAATTGGAACTTTGTTTGATTGTGCTGGTCTTGGTAAGAATTCTGGTTGTTTGTTGGTTCGTGCTCGTGTTTGTCTAATTTCAGTATGGGCTGTTCTGAAGTCAGTCGCACTATACGAAAGTTTGTACCCAATGTGAAATGGCAAACACTTATCGTACTTCAAACACTTCACTTTGGTGAAAGGAATTTCGTTGAATTTTAACGGCATAATACATTTCTGATAATCCATGAAATTGTGCTTTTGCATTTGGATAATGCGTACTGACCTTCTACGTCGCATTGATTTCAGGTCTCTTATCAATGCGATGGGACTGTAAATCTCTGCATATCTTGTTATCCTCTCGATATTACTGTGGATATTATCAACTTCTTGTACACTCGAGTGGCCAGGACAGTCAAATTTTTTGTACAATTGACTCAATATTATAGTCCTCCATGAATCTCTTGAGTGCAAACGACATAACAGAGTTCTTGTTCTGAGGAACACATGCATCAGACCACAATATGAATGAAGAAATTTCAGGGTGAACACGTTTAATATCTTTGAGGATTGTAACCACTGCACTGGCAATATCGTTTGCTCCTCTACCACTAATAGCTTCATACCAAATGCAGTTATAAGTTCATCCATCTTTGGAAGAATGTGCTGTGAGATTGTAGGTAGATAATTTCCGTTTATAGAAAAAATTGCTTACATATGACTTTGGCAGAAGAATTACATTTTCTAAATCAAAAGACACAACCACCATGTCCTCTCTGTCATTCCTTCTGTCTTTATCTCTTTCATTCTTGGTCAAAACTTTATCATTGTTATGTTTATTATACTTTTCAAGTAATTCGTTACTGGTCTGGTTTTCTGAATTAGCTACTTTTATTTCCTCACATAAGTCACATCTATCTTTCTTGGGGATATGAAAACCAATGTTATATTCTGTATTAAATATCTTTCTGTACATGTTTATCTTAAGAGGGTTTTTCAGGATATTTTGACAGTGTTCCTCATGTAGCTCATACATTTTTGAGTGCTTCTTTATCACATCGTTGATCTTATGACTATTTACAGACTGGAGAAGGTGTTGTAGGTCAATGTATATGAAAACATGCAGTATTAGTTCATCTGAAAGCACATCGAAATTCAGCCTGAAAAAACAAGACTGATCTCACTAGGAAATATGATACAAAATGAGAAATATATATCAACATTCAATAAATGTATTAAGAAATGTACACAGATGCATCTGAAAAACCTGAGAGAAAATCATGTTCAAACAATTAAATGGGGACTCTTTATAACTGCTACAGGTAAACTTCAATGTACATCTAGAAACCTGCCGCCTCTCAAACTGAAGACTTGCCAAGAAGAAAAATTGGACATTCTGCCGAAGCCTGTAAGAAAAATTGAACATTCTGCCTAAGCCTGCAAGAAAAATTGGTCATTCTGCCCTAGCCTGGAAGAAATATTGGACATTCTGCCGAAGCCTGGAAGAAAAATTGGACATTCTGCCGAAGTCTGAAAATGACATTACAGAAGCCATATACCTCCTTTTCCAGATACCTCACCATGATCCAAATATCTACTTTGTGGCCATATTGAAATCAATGAATCAATGAATGAATATTTCTATTTTTAACAATTAAAAGACAGATACCACAAAACAGATTAAAAAGTAAAGAATTCAGTTATTTTTTTGTATCCGAAAATTGACATCCGAAATATTTTCAGTTTCTCTATACATGTAAACACGTAATTTATATGCAAGTAGCGTTATTATACAGGACAAAATTGCAGATATGGTAGATTTATCTTGAAACAATGTATTAAAACTTACATATTTGTACAATACAACTAGCATGACTAGTTTTTCTAAAAAAAATCCACTTGTCACTGCACAAATCTAACACAGCCATTGCTCTAAATCCAAGATGGCGACCAAATAAAACAACGCGATTGGTTGATTTTTAACGTCACCCTGGAAATCAACTGAAAGCCAGAAACCCGACATGCGTCAGTATGGAACTGAAATTAAACACATTTATAGACGTTCTATAGGGACACTTATAGTCTCATCATCTAGAGCTCGACGAGCAGAAAAAAATGATACCAAACACTCCATATTTTCGAAAAATCGAGTTACGTCAGTCTGGAAATAAGGCGACGATGTCTATTGTTGTGGTAGTTTTATATATCAATATTCATTAGACATTCAATGCAATATTGTTTTACTTCGTTCCTGTATGTGTTCGTTTTGTTTTAGTTTTCTCTTTATTTTACTTTAAATATTTCCGTTGTTTAAAACCACATATACGCTGAAGTACAGCTTGTGTCCTTGTGTTAACTAAGTTTTATTAGCAAATAAACAAGGCCTTCGAGATGTATCACGGTTCAGAGTTCAGATTGCAGGAATTGAACTAGCCTGAGTGGTTGAATACCTAAGCATCTGAACTCTGTACCATGATAAATTAGACGACAAACACTCATCTTAAGGAATATGTAGAGGCAACTTATGTTCTTTTTGCAATTATAATACATGCTCGTAAATTTGAGTATAGTATAATCGACAAACAATCAACCGTCATGAGAAAATTATGAGATGCCTAAGTAGTAAAATCTTGAAACGGCCCTGTACACTGGCACCAGAAAGAAAATACCACTGTACATGTTATACCCCACCCCTAGGTATACTGTAAGAACCATGGTCACGAACGGGAAAATGCACTAACCCATTTCGATAGTACATTTCTCACCTAAAATGCACAGTTTGATGAATGGGTACCAAAAAAAGTTCAATAATGTTTCGTGTTTGGTGGTATTTTTTCTATTATATGAATGGATACCAAGCATATTGAACAAGCGGTGATTTATCTTCCATCGTGCACCAGACATTTGTCATTTCATTTTGCAGAGATATTCCACATATTTTATGCTACCGTCAACGTTACAGAAAAAACGTGCGTGAACTTCCGGTCTAGAGGTCACAGCGGTGTGCACATGTTAGCCGAAATGTAAACAGAATACTCGAAATGATGAATGAAATTCTGCTTTTAGTTAATATCTTCTTTTTTCGACATAATTTCTTCGCTTATTTTTTATGTAGTCAAAGAGTTAATGCTGTTACATTGCATTTCACTGAATATTAGACGATAAACTTTAAAGAAAGTAAATCTATGTGTTCGATGTATAAAATGTAACGATTTCTAAATATTTCAGATAACATATTCATATTCTTAAATATTACTTTTATTTGACAATTAATAACGTATTATATAATTTTTCGATTTGTTCCAATTTTCACTTTAATTTTAAGATCACGTGATGAATATGGCGGACATACTTTTATTAGTACGGAAATCAACGAATCCGTCCGGTAGCGATGATACTGGATTATTGGTTTTATTGATTTTTATGATAGGTAGATCTGCCCCGCTTTATCGGTTTAGAGATGTTACTAAAAGTTGGTAATGTCAGTTTTCGTTTTACCATACGGCACACTTTTCCTTTTAAAATGTATCTTTGCAAATACATTTTGATTCAATACGTCAATAATATATCAGTCTGCTTTTTTGTTGAACTATAAATCCTTTACGTAATCATTTATATTCGAATTATTAACTTGTATTAAAATGTAATAGGTCATTGAACATTTCTAATTCTTTGTAACAACATTAAACCTGTCACTGTTTAATCCAATCCGTAAATCTTCCTCAAGTGCATTTAAAACCATTTTGTCATGATAATAAATGGAATTTGTATTCATAAATCGAAGTTTTATATGTTGTTCTTATATTTAATATTTAATGAATGTTTCCACCTTTTTATCTTGCTTTGCTAATTGGGAAAATCTGCATACAATATCAACTAAATTTTGAAAACTTTTGCGCTTTAAAGGTTAAAATCAATAAAAAAATGACAATTAAGAAAGGCAGAATTTATTCATATCGTCTGTCAGAACATATTGATCAAAATAGTTCCACTTGTTTCACTGTGTTTGTTCAGCAATTACCCATTCTAGAAGTCAGCATTTGTCCCGCGGTAATTGTCGTCTTTCTTTAACAACACAGTCCATCGTCAGATTCAATTAACTGAAAAATAAGAACATAATATGTCATGAATTACAAGAATACTTGTTTCGGTGTGCCTGGAAAACTTTATGTATTGTCATTTATCACTTGCCGCCATTGACAATATAGTCACCAGTGTGAGAAAATAGTGAACTAATAAACATTGTAACGATATGTTATAACGCTTGATCAGTCAATTTAGCTGAGCTCGCTAGACCTCTGAGTTAAAAATAACGACAGGAAACTACAAAAAGAGCTGATTAAACAACTTTTTCTCGCAAAAAATAACTACATGTAAATACAGTATTATTCATTTTCCCATATATTAAATGTTATTTTATGTTGCTAGGTTACACTTTTTGTATCGTAAAAGTGACGTTCTCACCCGACACACACACACAAAAAAACTTTTAGTTTCTTTCCTGATACAGTGCCAATTTGACTATGCTTCATCTGTTTTTGCTTCAACAGTTTAACTCAAGAGTTAAAACACAAGTTATAGGTCGCTCAAAAATAAGCTCACCAGATTTGTATTACTACAGTAAGTTTGCAGCCTAGGTCTCATATAGGTTATTAACTGGTTACCTGTTGCAGATAGAGTGAACCAAACAACTCTTTGTCATATCTTTAAAATTAATGCAAACCTTGCACCCTCATATATGAGTGATAATTTTACCCCTGTCCATAAATACTCTACTAGGTTCAGGGTAAAGGTTGGCTCCAACTCTCCAAGTCCATGTAATATAGTGTCAGATAGCAAGAGATATGCTATTCCTATTGTCAAAGGCTTTTGCTTATATGGGATGCACCCTGTGGAACAGTTTGCCTCAATATATCAGGGATTATAGAACTACCTCGTCTTTTAAGGGTTATGGAACATTTTTTAAATTCTAATAACCTTTACAACAAGTGCTATAAACATTTTTTATTTTCTTCTAGTAAGTTTTCAACTTGTTCATATAGATAGTCTAGTCATTTAAATGTTTAATTTTTACACGTGCTTTAAACAGATAGATAGTCTAGTTATAGCCTAGTCATTTTAATGTTTCGCCGCAACTCAGAATAATTCTCATTCATTGATATCTTCCTATGTCCTACAACACTACATCTCAAGGACCACAATGGAAATAAGAGTTAATTTTAACTCTTTTTATGTTATCCTTGACATATTATGTGGATTGACATGGCTATATTAATTCATACATTGTTTATTGTTCGTTGTATGTATTAATGTCATACTTACCATGTAATTGGACATTTTATGTTGAAATAAATCTATCTATTTAATATGTTATTTTGTTTATAATAACAACCTGCCGGTTGATATTCATTTTATCATACCTCAAGTAAACAATGTAAAATAGCCATATATCAACGGAGGATATTTTGAATACTACCTTTTTGAACATCGTCCTGCCAGATGACATTCATTTGAATGACACTGTCGGGTGATTTTCATTTGAATAACACCCAGGTGATATTGGTTTGAATAATACCCGTGCCGAAAGGGGTTCCAATTATTTGATAATTGGACAAAGTAGACAATACTATACAATAAAGTTTTAATTAAATTCGGTTCATATATAAACTGAGCAATGATAGTGAAGCGCGACAGTACGATGGCAAAGCCAACCAAGTTTATTCAACAAATTCTCAATTTGTATATATACAAAAACATGAGACAAATACAAGTAATTAAAGAAAACATTACATATAGTCACGCAAATCAATGAGGGCAACACACACACTCTACATTAATTTTATCGAATTACAGAATCTATAAGTTCTATTTATAGCAAATTAAGACGGGTTACAGGTTAAAAATAGGTCAGATTATGTCATTCAGAAAAGCGTGTCGATAATGTGTAATTGATGGTAGGCACATGTGCTTGCTTGACCATTTATTCGTAACGGGATAACCGTTTTGTTCATAACGGAATTACACGTGGGGAAATAAGGAGTTAAATGATTAAAGTAATTTTACTAGAATTACGTTGTTTAATAAGAACTTTATGATACAAGCCATGTAGAAGAAATTTGTTTCAAAATGTGTAAGGAAAAAAGCGGAAGTAAGATTCTTGATAAGTGCCACAAATTCTGTGTAGTTGTCACTGTGAAATAATATTATTATTATATATTCTTGAAATGGATTTAAAGTGTATGGCTTTGGATATAAGAATCATGGTTGTGGCAGCTACTGTAGTTTGTGAGTATTTTAGATTTTTTTTTTTTTCAAGTTTATATTTATTATTAAGAAGCTCTACTCAGTAAAATAAGGCCTTCAGTAGTAAAAATTACATCCAGTAGATAACCTTGGATGGTGAAGATTTGTGTTTAAGCCATATATTTAAGCCCTGTACTGGTATGTGTATTAACTATTTTTAAAGACCATCAAATTTATTGTAAAATTTGCCGAAAGTGATGCCTGAATGGTACACTGTTTGCAGTACAGTGCCATATTTTCAATATGCTCTTAAAAATAATTTAAGAGCATATTGTATGGGAGTACTACCAGATATATTTTGTGACTGCAGATGTAGCGGCTCTTAACGAAACGAAAAATAAGAGCAATATTTCTATGCTACTTGCAATTTGTTTATGATAGATGGTATGATTTGTGTGCCCTCATTGCTTAGACTTTATATCGTAGTTGAAATTAAAATAATTTTCAGTATAAATACTAGAAACTGATATTATGCCATATTTTCGTAAAGATTTGTAAACCCTGTGCGTTGTGACATGGTTTACGGTACTTTATTGTTCATGCATCTAGAGCAGTAAACTGAAGTATATATTTTTATATATAAATTATGGTAAATAGCAATGATAACTCACTATTGTTTTTATAGCAGTGAGTTTGACTAAACTCTTTATGAAATATAAGTGCTATTATAAACAATTAGAGATTAAACATGGTATTTAATAATGGCCTTAATGTTCTTACAACATCATTACTTGGCATAGTAATGTTTTTAGCATTAATTAGGTGCTCAAATATAGCATGATAATGGTTGTAGCATTTATACAGTAAATAGACATAGCAACAGCATAATAACATTTCAGTCATAGAATAAATGCGATAACATATAATGATTCTAGGTTTAGGTTAATATTAAAACAATCAAATAAAAGACACACACATTCAGTTATCACACAAAGTAGAACAACAACACTAATGGTTCTAGCATGAACATATCTACAGCATTATCATGAATCTAGCATATCGTTATCATGAATCTAGCATACAAATGGTAAACAAACTTAGCATAGTTTTAATTTTAGCATAAATGGTAAACAGACCAACATAATGGTTGTAGTAGCACAGTGCTGTAAATGAACACAGACTAAGAAATTAAATAAAGAATTGATAAAGTATTAGCACTTTAATATATACTAACATAGCATAATAGCGATTCAAGTTTAAACGAAGAAAGATAATAATCATATATTTAATAAAAATAAAAGTTACATATAAATTTGGCTTAATGTTAATGGTTAATTCTTATAGTTTTCATAATAATATCCAAAAATTTGCATAGTCTAATTAATTCATTTTTGTTTTCAGTATTCAACAGCTGTGAGAATTTTATAACATTTGGATTTCTGTAATAATATTGTTTAACAAATTGCTTCCTTTTATCATTAAAAAAATTACAACAAAGCAAATAATGAAATTCATCTCCAAGTTCATTAAGTCTGCAAAGAGAACATTTCCTTTCAGCTAGTGGTACACCAGTCCATCTTCCTGTTTCAACAGGAAGTCTATGATTTCTTGTTCGAAAAGCTGTAATAACTTTACATAAATAATCAGGAAGAGAGTAAAAATACTTGTTCATTTCAAAACTACCTTTAAATAATTTGTAGTTATAACTGCTAGTTGTTTTTGATATTAAATTGTTCCATTCCTGTAAATATTGATCATGAATCCTTTGTTTAAAAGCCAGAGGAAACCATTTTCTGTTCATTTCGGTTTGGTTTTCCCATATATTTCCATATCCGTTTTTCATTATTATATTTTTAATATATATTAGCCATTTTGATCTTAATTTCCCTTGTTCCTGGAGTCCATTTAAAATTATATACATATTATTTGATAATTTATTACTTGTAAAATCAGTAAGTTTACTCCAAAAACTAACCATTCTGGTATCAATATCTAGCTGGAGGGGTTTGACTCCTAATTCACCATAAACCATATGTGATGGTGTTGACCGTTTTAAGTTAAGTATAAGTTTTAGATATTTAAGTTGTATTTTTTCCATGTCATTATTATTGGAAAATCCCCATATTTCACATCCGTATAACAAGATTGGTTTAATTACTTTATTAAATAAATCAATTTGCAAATCATAGGATAAATTTAGTGCTCTAGTTTTTTTTCTTAATGAAAACATTGCCTTATTTGCTTGTTCTGCAATCTGTTTTTTAGTTTTGACAAAACTTTTTGTTCTTGATAGCAGTAGACCAAGATATTTATATTCTGTTGTTGTTTCTATTGTTTTACCATCATACTTAAAGAAATTGTCATAGACTTTGGCCCTTGATCCAAAAATTAGTACTTTTGTTTTTTCTATGTTTACTTCCAGTTTCCATTGTTGGCAATATTCATGAAATATATTAAGACTTTTCTGCAGATCTTCACTAGTCTCGCTTAGTAGCACTGTGTCATCTGCATACAATATAATAAATAATTTGAAGTACATTCCAATATCATTGAGACTTACATTACATTTAATACCATTAATATTTTCAGTACTTAAATAATTTTCAAGATCATTTAGATAAATTGCAAATAATAAAGGGGAAAGATTTTCTCCTTGCCTTACACCGGATAAACAAGGGAAAAAAAGTGAACAACCCATATTTGTTTTTATCCTTGATTTTATATTTAGGTACATATTTTTAATGATGTTAAAACATTTCCCATTTATGTTATATTTAAGTAATTTTGACCAAAGTCCCTGGCGCCATACAGTATCAAATGCTTGCTTAAAGTCAATAAAAACACAGAAAAGTTTCTTTTTTTGTGCTCCTAACATATCCAGAAGACAGTGTATTATAAATAAGTTATCAATTGTAGAGTGATCCTTTCTAAAACCAGATTGACAGTTTCTTATTAAATCGCTTTCCTCTGCAAAAGTATTAAGTCGGTTATTTATAATTGCGGTAAATAATTTTCCAAATCAACTTAGAAGAGTGATTGGCCTATAATTTTCCGGTGCCTCAATATTTCCTTTATTTTTATATATCGGCATGATATTTCCTTCTGTCCAGCTTTCTGGAATAATCCCTGAGTCAAATATAACATTGAATAATTTTACATATATTGGTAGCATTATATCTAAAGTACTTTTAATATGTTCATATAGAATGTTATCTACTCCCGGACTTTTGTTGTTTTTTAACGTTTTTACGGTTTTAATTATTTCATCTTCTGTTATTTCAATATTTATTTCTTCATTTAACTCATTAATTGACTCTTGTTCAGTATAGCTGATATTGTTATCAGTGTTTTCTGATTTGCCTGAATTTACTTCTTTAAAATAATCATACAAATCATCAAGTTTTACTTGTTGTTTCTGATTAGTTTTATTTATACTATTTATAGTTTTCCAAAACTCTTTTGGGTTATTGCCCTTTATATTTCTCAAATATTCTATTTTATTACTCTTATACAGTTTATATGTTTTATTGATTTTATATTTATATTGTTTACTAATGTTCTTTAGTAAAATTTTATTTCTCTCAGTTCTATTTTTATTATATGTTTTACGTGCAATATGATACTGGTTTCTAATTCTAAAACACTCGTTATTGAACCAAGGTTGAAATTTATTTGTCCTTTTCTTAACTTTACTGTTTACCTGTTTTTTCCCAAAAGTTGATTCACAGCTTTCCATGAAAATGCCATTTATATTATAAACAACTTCATTAATGTCTTTCTGGGTTACTATAGAGGTGTCTCTCAGTGAATTAAGATCTTCTAATACTGTTTCTACCTTAGAAAGGTCAATGTTGTTTTTAAAATTATTGCTATTGTTGGTATAGTCCCATAATTTAATTATGGTTTCCTCTCTATTGTTTTTGCTTATATTCATTTGACTAGTGATACTATTTTTTAAACCAATTGTTAAAATAACAGGGTTATGAACATCAGAGATCAAGCTAGAAAATTCATCAATTTCTATATTTTTGATAAATTCAAAATTATTTACTGTACAAATAAAGTAATCTATTGTGCTTTTACCCTTACATGTAGTGCCTACATTTTCATAGTCTGAACCAATTCTGCCATTTACAATAAGCAAATCATTGCTAACACAAAAGTCAATAAGCATATTACCATACTCATTTATTGTTTTATCTGCTGTTTTTCTTTCTAAAGGCACATTGAATCGGTATAATGAATTTAAAATGTCTTTATTATCTGATATAATATCATCATTGCCATGAGAGTGAAATATAAACTCGTCATATTGTACAAAATCACTTTTATTGCCAATACGTGAGTTAAAGTCTCCAAACAGAAGTAAAGGCTGGTTAGCAAACTTATCAATCTCAGTTTGCAACTCTAGGTATGGGTCAATATTAGCATATTTAGTTCTGATAGGTGGGATATATATAACTCCACAAATCACATGCTTATTTTCCTGTTGATGTTTAAAATCAAGTCTAAACCATAATACTAGCTTGCTTTCACTATTTATAATTTTGACTTTAGATACTAGTTCATTTTTAACCATAACACAAATTCCTCCAGATCTGTATCTTGAATTCTCATGTCTATTGTGCATGTAAACTTGATATCCAGCAATTGTAATTGTATCAATATCATCCAATTTACTTTCTTGAATTCCTATGATGTCATATTTATTTATAAATTCAATGAATTCAGGATAATTAAGTCTGGATTTTAGACCACATACATTTATTGAACAAAATTTAATATCTTGTATATCTTGTATACTAAACTGTTCATGGTTTAAATACTGGTTGCCCTCTTCGTCCCGCTAACGTTCACTATTTTCTTGGCCTTGCTCATATATTGAAAACTTTGAGGTATTTTCATTTTCATTTTCACTTAATACTAATTGTTCTGTTTGGTCCCCATGAGATGTTCCAACATACTCAACCTCAATACTTTCATCTGATTCTCTATTCGGTGAGCATTCCCTATGCTTTTTAGTATCTATATCTGTATCTATGGGTGATTTTGCCACTCTCTTACCAGCATAGTTAAATGCTTTTTCATTTTGTGTTTCTTCCATGTTTGTTAATACTTGAAATCTGTTTGCTATTGGGGTCTGTTCTGTTGTTTGTTTAGTACTTATTGGTGTTGAGGGGTTATGGTACATTCCATTATATCTATTTTCATTTTTCCTATAGTATACTTTAGATTGGGTATACTCCTGGTATCTTCTTTGTGGGAAGTTTCTTTTATGATTGGCTCTATTGACCCCTATGCCTGTTGTATACTCATTTTCATCTTCACTTGGTATATATCTTTCATTCTCAATATATAGTTTGTCTCTGACTAATTTAACTTTCTGACCTTCTTCCTTTGCTTCCTTCATTCTTGGGTATAATGTCTTTCTGCGGTTTTCTATTTCTTGTGGGAATTGTTCCCGGACACCAAAGTCAGTATTTCTTAAAACATTTGGGGCTGCAAATCTTACTAAGTCTCTGTCTTTTCCATCTTTAAATTTAGCAATAATAGGTCTTGGCTTAACTTGATCTCTCCTTCTCCTTCCAATTCTGTGTACTTTATGAAATGTGATGTCCTTTTGTATATTCATTTCCTTTTTAAAGAATTCTGTCAGGGTTTCTTCTGTGTTTTCATATTGACCTTTTTGTAATTCAGCTTCCTGAATCCCATAAAATATTAAGTTTTCTTGCATGCTTCTACATTGAAGGTCTAATATTGTTTCATTTTGTTGTTTTTGTTTTTCTTCCAGGTCATTTAGGCTACCTTCAAGTTTTCTAAACTGTTCTTGTAGTGCATCCATTCTTTTACTTATCAGATTTTTTTCAAAGTTTGTGTTTTCATAGAGTTCACTAATTGTTTCTATACTATCCTGGTATTCATTCAGTTGTTTTGTTTGACATTTTACTTTTTCATCAATTAGGTTCACTTTCTGGTCAGCTTTTATTACTGCACTTTTAAATTGACTCAAGTCTTGTACCTGGTGTTCTATAGAAGATATTCTTGTACTTTGTGTTTTTAATATGTTTTCTAAACTCTGCCATTGGGTGCCTTGACTTTGCAACTGATTTTCAATCCCATTTAGTCTCATATCTAGTCTGTATTCTAGTCCTTGTAAAATGCTCACCCATGGGGGAATTTCATTTGAGTCTTGTCTTGAGAGTGGGGGTGGTTGTGGGCTAGGCTGGATATGTGGTTGGGATTGTTGTTGTTGTGGTTGTTGAACCCTCATATTTCCACCATTATTATTTATATTGTTTCTATCATACATATTGCTCCTATCGAACATATCGTTCATTTGATTATTCTGTGCAGAAGTATATGGTTGAGGATATGTCATACTTTGCATACTTGAATTTGATTGCATTGTGGGTGGGGTATTGTATAGCACCTGTCGTGCCTGTTGAAGATGATGTACAGCAGAAGATTGTTCCACATTGTATTTATTACGCTCATAGTTATTTGCGACAGTTATATCATTTGATTCATTTTGTTCATTTTTCGCCGCCATACTTTTGTTTACAGCGGGACTCTTTTGTCTGTTCGGCTTTTTTCCCTGTAAGGATGTGGGTGGGGTATTGCCGCTCTTTAAAGTATCGCCTTTTTTACCACCTTTAGATTTTCTTCTCATCTCATACTCGGTTCGAGGTACTTTCTATATGACTAGCTTAATTAGCAATACATCAGATACAGTCTTTACACTTCGACTTCAACGTACAGCCCATTTATTTTGTTACCGTTTTTGTTTACATATACGCTGCCGCCATGATCACGTGACCAAAAAGCGAAAGTACGATTGTGAAATGCGACCGTACGATTGTGAAGTGCGACAGTACGGTGGCGAAGTGCGACAGTACGA
Source organism: Mercenaria mercenaria (assembly GCF_021730395.1). NCBI lineage: Eukaryota > Metazoa > Mollusca > Bivalvia > Venerida > Veneridae > Mercenaria > Mercenaria mercenaria. Next base: position 40,824,218 of record NC_069378.1, read on the forward strand.
TGGACTGTCTCCATAATTCTGCCGTGTTATCGCTTTCGTTATGTCGCGCGTTGTACCTTCGCGTCTGCTATGTTATCTGTAGCGCCACCTAGTGGTACCGGCTTTTATCATGACCATGAAGACGTGCATTTTAAACATCTTCAAAGTAGCTTCTTGGATGTCAATCTACACCAATAAAGATGTACACACAATGGAATGGACAAAAGAACAACATAATTATTGCGACCATTCATGTGACACCGTATAAAATACTAATATCATGAGAATATAAATGAGAATCCAGTTGGATAATTTGTATCAAACGACTATAAAAAACTGAGGTAACAGTACTCAATAGTTCTGATATTTATTTTTTTCGAATAAGTGTTTATATACACGCAACCATTGCGCAGGCGGATGATATCTGATATTTTTCTTTTTCAAAGTTTTTTTTTAAAGATCAATGAAACTGCCAAGCACTATTCGATTAATCATTCCGTAATTCCGATTAATGATTAATCAATTCTGGATAGATAACATTTTTTTATCATTAACTAAGCAATAAGAAATAAGATCTGGCTATTAAACTGTACTGTATTGTGGTGAAATCAAATGAATATCGAAGTAACAGAGTATTTAATGTAAGATAATCACTGCAATTACGAGAGTAATTTTAATTTTATTAATTCTGTGATCTTAATTCATTCACGATAAAACTGTATAATGACTGTAACCTAACAGAATTGTAAAACAGTTCATCAATTCAATTGCATCCGAACGTAATTCAGTTTTAGTTATAATACGGTGTGTACGCATATCGGATCCCTCTCTGTGGTGAATGAGAAAACGGACCCCTCTCTGTTCGCGCACAGAACTCCAACGTCAGGGAGCTCGGAAAATCGAAATTTTCGTCCTGAACACAGGTTTGTGCATAAAAACATATGAACCACGGGAAGACGTAGCTATATTCTTCGGACGGCCAGCACATATTTATGCAATCTCGCCAGTCATATGTATCTTTTTGACAACACAGAAAATGACGTCACTCGACCTTCAGCTATTTCCGGAAGTAAATAAAATGAAAGTAGAAATGCTAAACTTGAAAACGAAAGCCGCATTTTGATTCGTAGATAGTAAGGGGTCACGCGCAGGGGTCACCCCGTCTAAATGTATGCGCGTGGACTTCCGTTTTTTGTTGTGTTTTTTTTTTTTGCTATTGGGGAGCCAATTTTCAGCACTTTATTACGAATTGAAATTACCTGGGAAATCCCACAGGGGTCCGTAACGGACCAAGGGTACATTGCTTTTGGAACTTTTGGAACTTCATCAAATCGCTCAAAATGTCATTTTTAATGTTGTCAGAGAGTGTCAGTATATGCCTCAGATGTAAGATATAACCGTATTTGAGAGCTGCAGACCTAGACATTTCAGAAATATTTTCAAAATAAGTTTCGTGTAATAAATGTTGTCTCTACGGAAGCGTGAAAGGGCTAATACGTTTTAGTACGTTAAGGCTGCGGAAAGGATATACCATTGCTTTTGTTTCGTTACCTTTGTTTTATCAGTTGACACAATTCCAAACGAATATGGAATATAGACGGAGGGAATTCCAAACGAATATGGAATGTAGATGGAGGGTACTGGCTCGGATGAACATCGTGCGATGTTTATGAAACTTATTTGTAAATACACTTTATGTGTAACTTTCATCATATTTCCTTAAAAACGCCCTACTTTAGATTTCGTGAATGCACGGGATCCCTCTCAGTCGGTGCAATTTTTCCTCACTTGATGTGACTCTTGATACTCAAGCTGACAATGCAAAACAGAGACAAGTAATACAAAACGAACATCTAAAGGGAATGGTGGTCTAGTGGATAAGGTGACTTCTCATATGACACCAGTACTGATGTTTCTAGGAAGCGGATTTGAGAGTGGTTCAAATAAGCTTGAAACATTCATCACAATCGAGCTAAAAATAGATTAGAATAAACTAAAAGTAACAAATAGAGGAACACATTGGGACACCGCATAAGAATATTCAGTAGCAAGACACCACTTGAGCTGGATTAATATGCACAATGGACAAGTTTAACACTCCTTTTTAATTCAAATATGAAGGCGAACTTTTATCAAACATTTTGCTTGAATCTGGATCTGATTAGCCAAGTAGCATTTAGTGTGTATCGGGCAACTAAAAGTTCAATAAATTCTGAAACTAATGACCTTCCATTGAAGCTTGAACATATCATAACGGGAGTTTCATGTACTTGTTCTTAATAACGGATGTTTACTTATTAATGATATACCTGTGAAATATCAATTCATTCTAGTTATAATGGGGAGCATTAGTCAGTTACTTCCCCTATTTATGTCCAAGATGTAGATTGTTCCTTCCTCGGTTTTTATCATTGACTTCTTTGTAATTTTCAAAAGCAATATCTATACTAAATTTCATTGGATTTGAAAATGACTAAGGACAGGTTTTCTTTTAGTGGCCCTCTGCTAAATTTAGGTTGGATTAATCATTTTATTTAGAAACCTACTCATAAAAAGCATATTTATTTTGACCAACCGCAACATCTTGGATAAAGGTTATAACGAAAAAGTCAGAGGAATCCAACTGAAAGGGACCAATGTAATATTTGGTTATCCTTGCGCTTTATCATACAAAAAATCAAGGGAAGTAACAAGCTAATGTTCCTCATTGATAAAGTTACTCATTCTTGAATTATACACATATACAGTGGCTTTATTGAAACATAAAGAAAAAACAGAAATAGCTTACGTCAAAGCCCGGGTTTCTTTGCGGGTATCTCCAAGAGAGATAACCTCTGAATTGTGTCGTATACATGATAGTTCTGTAGAGGCGTTAAGAACAGTTTTTGTTGGATTAAAAAATGAAGGGGATCAAATAAGTCGTCAAGACAATCATTAGTAAACTGGCAGACCAGCTTTCGGGAGGGACCGTCCATCGTATTCTGACTGACCGTATGAAATTAAATAATGTTCCACAATTGTGGACACCAGACTAAAAAATCAAAGTCCTCTAACTGTGGCCCCTCAGCGGCCTCCCTTCACTCTCTGAAAAACAAAAACCTGCTGAAAATATAAAATTTGTAATCTCAAGAATATTTCTGAATTGTGAATCGAGATGAAACTTGGATTCATTACTCTGAGCCCCAGCGACGCATTAATAACAGATAATAGTTGAATTCAAGTCAGGCAAGGCCGGTCATTACAAAAAGGACAAAAAAGCCAAGATGGTTTAAAAACCATTATCTTCAGCCAAGATGGTTTAAATACCATTATCTTCAATTACTGCCCGCCCGCTTAGCTCAGTAGGGAGAGCGTTGGTCTACGGATCGCGGGGTCTCGCGGTCGCGAGCTCGATCCCAAGGCGCATGTTCTCCGTGACGATTTGATAAAATACATTGTGTCTGAAATCATTCGTCCTTCACATCTGATAATTCATGTGGGGAAGCTGGCAGTTACTTGTGGAGATCAGGTTTGTACTGGTACAGAATCCAGGGACACTGGTTAGGGTACGCCCGCTGTTACATGACTGAAATACTGTTGGGTGGGCCGGTGGTCTAGTAGTAACACGCTTGACTGTCAATCCAGAGGTCCGGGGTTCGAATCCCGGTCCAGGAACTGGAAATTTCTGAGATGCTCTTGAGGGTCTCCTACCTAACTTAGAGGCCTGTACTGGTTCTTCCGAGGAAAGACGGCTTCGCGTGTATCGGTGCTATTCACGGGGCATGTTAAAGAACCAGACTGTCTATTCACAAAGAGCTAGGCTAAGTTAGCCGGACAAGCCTGTATCAAAAAAGGATTCTCTTTATCTGTTCTGGGGGCTTTATCTCACTCTGTCCCTCTGGTCAGATCGCTCTGTGTCTGTACTAGTAAAGGATGAATTTTGCGCCCTGTGTGGCTGCGTTTGCTAAATGTAAAGCGCCTTTGAACGTGTTATCATGGAAAGGGCGCTATATAAATCTGGTATAATAATAATAATAATTGAAAAACGGCGTTAAACCCAAAACAAACAAATCTTCAACTACGGTGGTTCCGTTGTACAAATTCCCTGCAAAGAGGGTAAAACAATCATAGAACATTTCTACAAAAAAAAAAAAATACTGACAGGTGTGATTTTTTCAAAATAAACGCCCAAAGTAAAGCATTGCAAGCCATACAGCTTATTCATGCCAATACGTCCGCCCGCAAAAAGCGAATTGTACAAATTTTCTTACATGAAAAATCATGCATTTTAGGTTGAGCACAAACCTTATTCTCATGGCCCAAGTCCCTGTCACACTTTTTTCTATTCCCTTGCTAAAGAAAAAGCAAATATTTTGAAAAAAAGTAGAAACTGTTTTTCGTTTACTCAGAAAAAAAACTGGCCTTCGTGTTCCAAGTTTCCACGTTCCCCTCTTCCCCAAAGAAGTTTAAAAAGTTGGTCTCTGAACAAAAATGGTCTCGCGCACACTTGCGTTAACCGTATCACTTTTTGTTATTTTATACCGGTTATATCAAGAATATCCAACGTCGTTTTAATTTCCGTTCTGCAGATCTCGTAAACAGTACGATTCTTGTACCATAAGAAAATCTAATTTCGAAGTTCATCCAATCGATAGCATACTAGCACCATTCTTAAATTGACAGAAAGTGAAGGCAATACTGAATTCTTTCACCAGAAAAGAGACATTGTCACGTAAAACATGTCCGTGCGTACAAACCACATGCATAATTAAAATCAAAAACGCCATCAATTGGTACATAAATTTCCACTACTGTCAACGTTAATCTGCCAACTGAAAAATGAACGGACAATTACGAACAGCCGACACGTAAGGCTAAAGTTTTTAACCGTGTAAGGAAACTTGAGAGATATTAACCCTTACCCTGCTAAATTTCTGAAATGGACTGGCCCATCTTTCAATTTGGCCAATACCATTAACCGTTTAAAAGGGTGCTTACCAAAAAGAAACTGACTGAATGGCAAACAGTGCAGACCATGATCAGCCTGCAAGGAAGTGCAGGCTGATCTTGGTCTGCACTGGTCGCAAAGGCAGAATCAGAATCACTTGCCGCCAGCAGGCTAAGGGTTAAAAGCGTGTGCCATAAGTAATTGAATGGTAAGCCATCGCTGATCTCCTCTATTAATCAAACAACGCCATATAATTATTGTTTTCTCAGTCAACTTAATACCGTACCCATACAGTGGTGTAGCAATAGATATTCTTACAGTGGATATAAATATTCGTGTTTAGACCATTTGTCATGACAGGGCGCATACAAATCTCATTTGATTAGAATCCATGGCAATTCAGATAATTAGAAAATGCAGGTACCAAAATTAGGAAATTGATGTCTATCATTACATAAAAAGTCCATATTAATCTTCAAGCTTATGTTCATGATATTAATCTACCAGTTTATATCGTAACAGATGATATACTTGATAAAAATAACAGAGCAGATCACGCGACATACAGATAAGATATACATTTGTACTGACCTTCTTTGGCTATTTTATGAGTAAGGGTGTCGTTGCGTGCTTTTGACTTTAATATAATGCTATACTCATTAAGTAGACTAATTGTCAGTTCTCTGAAGTTTGACCAATTCATGGGTCAAAACTCAGTTATGTTTGTCTTTTAAAAACTTTACATTTTATGCTTCATTAAGTGACTAAGCGTGTTCGAAAACAAGCTAGTTTTTAACATTTAACAAGAGTGCCAGAATGTCACAATATACCCCCGTCACAGCAAATTTCTTTACTCTAGCACCTGTATTTGCAAATGGAATTTCAATTTTGTGGTTGTTTAGTAATCATTGTAAGTCTTTTGTTTTTCTAAGTCCACAAAAAAACTCCTTACCAGGTAGAGATACCTTAAAATACACCTAAAATTTTAAAGTAACATCTATGTTGTACCACAGAAAAGTGGTCTTGTTTTTTCCCTACGGTCAATTATAAAAAAGTTACAATATAAGTTATTTATAGTAACAACTAAGGGAAGGTAATCTTAAAAAAAAAATCCAAAAAAAAAATTGTAAGTCCACACAAAAATCTTTACCAGGTAGAGATTGGTCAAAATACACCTCATAATTGGATGTAGCATGCATGTTGTACTACAGAAAAGTGGTCTCGATTTTTCCCTACGACTAGTAATGAAAAAGTTACAATATAAGCTATTTATAGTAACAACAAAGGGAAGTAATTCTAAAAAGGGAACTGCGGATGACACTTCGTCTCATGATGGTGTATAATTGTGCCAAGTTACATCAAAATCCCTCCATGCATGAAGAAGAATGCTTCGGACAAAGTCATTCTTGTATCTGACCTTTGGCCTCTAAGTGTGACCTTGACCTTAGACCTAGGGACCTGGTTCTTGCGCACGACACTCCGTCTCGTGGTGGTGAACATTTGTGCCAAGTTATATCAAAATCCCTCTATGCATGAAGAAGAAATGCTCTGGACAAGGTTTTCCTTCTTGTATTCTTTGACCTCTAAGTGTGACCTTGACCTTAGACCTAGGGACCTGGTTCTTGCGTATGACACTCCGCCTCGTGGTGGTGAACATTTGTGCCAAGTTATATCAAAATCCCTCTATGCATGAAGAAGATATGCTCCGGACAAAGTTTTCTTTCTTGTGTCCTTTGACCTCTAAGTGTGACCTTGACCTTAGACCTAGGGACCTGGTTCTTGCGCATGACACTCCGTCTCATGATGATGAACAACTGTGCCAACTTTCATCAAAATCCCTCCATGCATGAAGAAGATATGCTCCGGACAAAGTCATTCTTGAATTTGACCTTTGACCTCTAAGTGTGACCTTGACCTTAGACCTAGGGACCTGGTTCTTGCGCATGACACTCCGTCTCATGATGGTGAACAACTGTGCCAAGTTTCATCAAAATCCCTCCATGCATGTAGAAGATATGCTCCGGACAAAGTCTGTGGACGCCGCCCGCCCGCCCGCCAGGGGCGTTCCCATAATACGTCCCGTTTTTCAAACGGGCGTATAAAAACAAATGCAAGTGTTAACGTATCAATAGTATAAACTCACTCCGACTCGAGCATCCAGTTATCTATCTCATTTATGTGGCCAGCATTTATGTCACATTGTAAAATCCAATATTTATTGTTTAATTGCATTGCTATAATAATGTTTTCTTTTCTATATATAATATCGTGGCCATTTCCCATCTAGCTCTTTGTATTGCTAATATGAATAGTTTTAGAATATTTGTACTGACGTCTTGCAACGGCTGTCATAGTGAACCTCCTAAAATCTCTGTATGTTCTACCTTGGTCGTAACCGGTCTTAACCCTTTACGTAATCTGGGAACCAAACGCCTCTCTTCATGGAATTACACGCCTCAACACATGTATCATTGAAGGTTCCATGTTCACCGCTGTTTGAATACATCTGCGGATGTCTCTAAATTGCTTTTTGTACTTTTAGCATGTGTAAATGTTGAGTTCTGCTCAACCCGGGGCTAGAGGGCGTGGACGGTAGCATGCATTTCCATTACCGTCCATGAACAGGCTTAATCAAACCGAGCCTGCAACATTTTCGTTTTTGTCGTGTTGAGCGACCTGTGAAGTTTCCTCTTATCTCTATTTTAAGTTCGTCCTTGCATCAAGACTTAGGCAGCCACCTGCCTTTGGCAGTCGCATGGGTTTATTTCTTAGTGGGCTGCTTAATACAGGTTTGGCTGTATATTTTTGTAATTTAGAGGTTGCGAGTTTGTACGTATGCGGGTACACATGCGTGTAGGTTCAAAGAGTATCTCATGCGACAAAAATCAGAATAGTAAAAATATTCACATAAGAGTTATGTGTAAATGTACAAGTCATGTATCAGGTAAAAATTATCTTATGGTCTTTGGCAAACGCTGAATATTATGTATACATGTAGAAATTTGATTATCATATTGCGTGCTCATGTGCATGATGTCGCTATCTCTCTATTACTAAGCATACTGCCTGTTGTTCATAATAGGTTCTACCATCACAAATTAAATATAAAAAAAAAAACATGAACATTTTACTTTAAAGACTACATTTTATTTTGCTTTATAAATACCTGATCGTATGTAGAAGTGCAGAGTGCATGCCCGTTTAGTGGCTTGAAGTGCGGCCATGTATCTTTTCTAAAGATACTACTTGTTTAAAATCTAGACGTAGTTTAAAGAAGCACTTCGGAGCCCATAATTGTGCAGAAACATTTTCGGAGTGAAATCAGAGAGTCACTAAGGACGAAAGTAGAACACTGCTGTAAATATCTTAAATATATTTTTTACGTCCTTTAAAATAAATCATTTTTCGACATTTTAAGGTGTGACCCCAATACTTAACGTGCTACTTTTATACAGTGATTTGAATAAGAATGCATACATATAATGCTCTTGTGCCGTTTTCCATCTACTTATGTCTAAAAAGAATTATTTGATATTCAGTCTAATGAGATAATGTATTAAAATACAAACATTGAAAGAAAAGAATTGTGTACCAGGGGACAGTTGTAATATCCAAAGTTCAAAGGAGCTGTCATAAAGGTCAGTACGCCGAAAGTAACTGATGGAATATATTCAAAGGAAACACAATAGAAGATGGATATCATTCAATATCATTCATGGGATAGGCTTCGATCCAGGCTGAAATTAATATACTCAATGAACAATTTTAAATCAGTCTGGTGCACACCATTGTCTATATAATCAACGCTTTATGTTGTCAATATCTTGCTCCATTCTATCACATTGATTAGAATTTTACCTACCTAGTTCTTGCTGATAGAACCTGACTAATTGGAATAAATCACGGAAGCTAGGTGCGCTAGATAATCCATTGGTTTGGTGAGAAATGAGTTAAGCTCACAGCAGGTAAAATGGCCAATACGTTTTTGTAGGTCATAAACTAAAAATAGGTTGTCATAGCAACTCGAAAACAAACAAGCTGGTAGGAGATAATCTAATTATTTTGAAGGAAAAATGTGCTAAAATCTCTATATACCAAAGCTGTGTTAGTTCTGTTAGCATGTGAACTTCACTAAATGTCGGTAAATTAGGAAATTATTTTCTTACTAATATGGGATAGTTTGCAACAACTTTCAAATGTCCTCATTATATTACCACGGCGTCGAAAAAATGGGTATAAATCCAATAACATTATATGTTCAACATATTATAGTCATTAACCTTTACCCTGCTCAATTTCTAAATAAACGGATCCATCGTTCAATTTGGGCAATACCATTTATTATTCAAAGGCGTGTTCACTGAAAATTTACTGACTGAATAGTGGACAGTGCAGACCACGATGCGCAGGCTAATCTTGGTCTGCACTGGTCGCAAGGGTAGAATAACTTGCCGCCAGCAGGCTAAAGGTTATAATACATTAGTAATTATGTTATCGAGCTTCCGTTCCTTACATGCAATTTTAAGACATAGAACTATTGTTTATTGACATTTCTACAATATAATTTTCTCTTTGTCCTGCCTGTGTTAAACGTTAATTATCTAATATGGTGTCGGTGCAAAATGACTTGAATGAAATGTAAACATTGAAACAAGTTTGAAAATGTCTGCATATGTATATCAAAATAATGAAGCTGATCCTCAAGAGGAGTATCATAATTAAAAATCGAAATTGAAACTTATAACAATCGAGTTTTCAGAGAAAACGTTGACAGTGACAAACTGTTAGTTTTTAGTGATAAAATGCATTTAGAAGAAGGCGAACGGAGCCGAGGCAGCTATGATGCTTATTGCATTCAACAAACTCTTTGTTTGTAATTTTCCAAACTGGGTAGTTTCTACTTTGTTTGCTATAACAAATCCATGACCTGTTTTTACTTAATATGGGACAATTCGTACATATAAAATGTATTGAATTTCATCTGCGTTGAACGTTAATTATTCCTTCCCAACCGTTTGTCTCTCAAGTACGACATGTTTCCATAATTAGCCCATTGGCTCATACTGTAATCAATAAAAACAAATGGAGCAATTTATTGACAATATTATATTGTTAATTATTTAAACAGTGGCGTGCACCAGACCGTTTAAAATCGCTAACAAGGGTTGTTTGTAAATCACGTAAGCCCCCATTATTGCCTGTCCAAATTTAAGTCCTGTGATAGTTATGACCTTGCCTTTGACCTGCTAGCCCTAAAACAATAGGGCTCATCTACTTCGTAAGCCATGCAATAAAATTTGAAGGTTCTTGGTTAAGTGCTTCTCAAGTTATTGGCGAAAACCGTTTTAAAGGTTCAAGTCCCTGTGACATTGATCTTTGGCCTATTGTCCCCTAAAACAATAGGAGTCATCTGCTTCACAAGCACAATCATGCTACCAAGATAGAATGTTCTGGGTCAAGAGATTTTCAAATAATTGGGCGGAAACCGCTCGCTCTAGCGACAGATGTACGGCCTGACCAACCGACCCGCCGATGCTACTGACATGTGCAAAGCAAAATATCCCCGCTTCTCCGAAGGTAGGGGTATAATAATGGGAGGGTATAATAATGGGACAGAAATCTTGATGACTAGTGATTTTCATCGTTTGTTTCCTTTGGCTGTCTGTGATTAGCTAATGGCCGCGAACTGACTTGTTGTTGCAAATCTCTGTGAGCTGTTTTCTTTCACAGTACAGATAACTTCCTTTTACGTGTCATGTATCATGATTCATAAGTTAGAAAATACTTGTTTATACCTGTAAATTTATAAACACGATTGATGTACATTGGATGTAATGTACCAGGTGATATTGCTATTTTTCTGTACTATTTTTACTGCCAGACAGTAAATTATTTTCAGACTGAACTTGTATTTGAACACAAAAGTTACAACAGTGATCTTAAAATCAATTATCTTAAAGTAGCAAGTGTCATGATTATGAAACATAAAGGCCTCTTTTCAAAATACAACAACATACCGCAAGATTTGTTTGACCAATGCAGTCTTTGTAAAGTATTTTAGATTATTTTGCAATACAATAACAAATGTTTCATTTTGTTCAATTTATACTTTTTACTTTCTTCATTTGAGTGGTACATTTTTATGATGGCTAAGGTTATAATTTGATCAATATACAAGTACCCAAAACATCTGAAACGAAATATTGATGTGGGTCCAGGTTAACAATTGATACTTCTACTTTATTAAACAATGCAGTCAAAATTGTACATCTTGCTCCAACTCGACATATTCATTGTCCTTATACTATACACCAATTTGATCAGGTATTATACCTAAAGTATAATAGTATCGGAATATAGACACACTTCTGTTATAGAAAACCAATCGTATCGGGTCCTTAACTCTGTAACCAGTCTGTCGCATGTCGCCCACCACGTGACATAAACATTGGTCATATAAATAAGGTAGACAGATTCTGTGACCTGATATCAAAACTATCACAGAGAAATCTGCTGTGTGATGTGCTCTAGATTGGATGTTGGTTGGATCAATTATCATTCAGGTAAATTAACACTATTATTAGTTCCATTTTCCTTCAACGCAATGGCATTTAACTGTACAATATTAAGAAAAAACTACAATGTTGAATTCATCGTGTTCACATGTTTTCTCTCGTTTCATCATCAATTGAGCCGCGCCATGAGAAAACCAACGTAGTGGCTTTGCAACGACCAGCATGGATCCAGATCAGCCTGCGCACCGCGCAGTCTGGTCAGGATCCATGCTGTTCGCTAACGGTTTCTCTAATTGCAATAGACTTTGAAAGCAAACAGCATGGATCCTGACCAGACTGCGCGGTGCGCAGGCTGATCTGGATCCATGCTGGTCGTTGCAAAGCCACTATGTTGGTTTTCTCATGGCACGGCTCAATTATAGACTAGGTGTAGTATGCGAATTGTGCGAACGCTTACTTACAAGTGGTTTTAAGATGATTATGCCGTGCCAAAGCAGCTCGTATTTTACGTATGATGTTTCCGCTAATTAATTTCTGAGTGTAAGTAGTAAACACATCGAAATGAAATCATATGAAAACAAGATAAGCTCATTTCTACTTAGAGACAGAGATGATATTAAAGGTGTATTTAATATTTTTCCATCATTCAGGTAAGTAGAAAGCAATGTCAAATGATATAAAAACGAATATGACGTGTGTTGCGTTTATGCCGCTGAACGAGATCTTCATTTAGGATTATATGGTAAAATCTGGAACTATGGTGTCATCAATGACTAATAAAACAGCGCATATACTAATTTCGGGTTTGATTTAGTGTGATTGAGATGGTAAAGTGTTATTCTGATCATAGACTCTTCTCTTTCGACTCGGGTTCAAAAGACACTTTTTCTATACTGTTATAACAAATGATTCGGAAAATCATTCTAATAGCTTGTATAACCAGTTGCAAATAATTTGATTGACAATATTGGATGTCTCCTCACGTATATACGAGAAAAGAAATGAGAAAACAATTTTGAAAATAATTAAGCAATTAGAACGCAACATACAACAATTGCTCTTTCTTACAACGCGAGCAAATTAGAATCGATATCTATACAAAAATAGGTTTCAGCGAACAAACTTTCATTTTCTTTTTCGCGATGTACAAATCGTCGCGTGAGTGGAACGATGCTCTATCTACCATTTTTTAAACGTGGCGAAAATCGCTTCCAAAGTTTAACTCTCGTCTAGTTTCTTTATTTCTGGGCGAAAATGATGATAAATATATCTACTTGTTCCTTGCGCTTAGTTCTTTCAGACTGTAAATGCTTTTAAATACATTTCGTTTTTACTTTTCTGCAATTATACATTTTTCACTTTGGAGATAGAGCAAATTTGACAAAAATAGAAAAAAATGTTAAAGGTGTATTGCTCTATCGGGAGATAGAGCACTGTGAATTTACAAAATTGGACATAGAGCAAGATAATATTTATTTAAATTGTATATTGAAAATAGTGCGAGAGCTCTTAAACAGTAAAGACAGTCACAGTTCTCATTTTGAAATTAAAGGAGGAATGGATTTGGTTTTAGTATCATCAAACTGACACACTATCACAGGCCATATTGCAACTTTCAAGATTTTCTTTGAGGAGGAGGACTCTAGTTGCATTATTTTTGGCACGCACGGATATCTGGGTATATGACTTTCTTTGTGTCAACTGGATGGTTTCCTCACATGAAAAAATTAAGGTTTCAAACAGTGAGGGGCAGGTGTTCAAAGTCAGAAGATTTGAACTGATTTGCCAATGGTTTTACCATGCTGTCCGTATTGTTCAAAGTTAACTGAACTGTTACGCTATAGACACTATTGGCTATTAAACTAGGCACATTGGTCCTACTTATTTGCAGATGGGTATTCGTAAACCATATTGTAGTATTGTGTTAAACAGCAACAAAAAGATTTTGAAGTTTAATTACTCAGTAACCGCAATAATTATTGTCAGCAATGAACAAAGTTCTAAAATCTTTTTAGTCGTAACTATTCTATTTGCCAAATACAACTAGCTTTTCATTACAATGAGTAAGATTTCCCGGTTTTAGTTATTAGTTGGCATTAAGTTATACATAATACATAATACTAAGCATTATAACAATACCTAATGACATTGTCTTTGCAACTAAATATTCTCATTAATAACTGTATTCTTTCACAAAACAACAGTTTTTATATTATGTTCAATTTTTGCATTTAACTGTACTTGTCAGTCATACCAGTTCTCTTTTACACAACACAATCAATGTTATATTCATGTCTCTTTTTAGGTGGATTGTACGGTGTCCATCGTCTGTCTTCCTGAGTCAACATTGTACTTAAAAATTTTCTCTTCTGAAACTACTGGTTACATTTATACACAAAACTTGGTCAGTAGAATTTTGGGATAGATCTCTATAAAGGTTGATCAAATGGTTAATCTTGGCCTCTTTGAGGGCAACTACTGCCAGATAGAGCAAAAATAAATAGGAAAAACATTTAAGGAACTTCTCATGAACTGCTTGATGGATCTTTATCAAACATAGTCTGTAGCATTATTATAACATCCTCTCCCAAACTGGTTCAGATCGGGACGATTGGCCCCTTTGAGAGATTATCAGAGCTAAAATTAGAAATTCCCTTAAATGATTTTATCTCATGAACCACTCAATGGATCTTCTTCAAACTTGATTTATAGCATCATTATAAGAATCGTCACCAAAATTGTTCTGTTAGGGGCGCTTGGTCCCTTTCAGGGGCGGTTAGAGTTCAAAATAGAAATACCTTTAACGACTACTCATGAACCATTTGATGGATATTCACCAAACTTGGTCTAGAGACCAGTATAAGGTCCTTTCTCAAATTTGTTGGATTAAGGGCACTAGACCTAAAGCTACAAATGCCTTTAAATGACTACTCCTCAACCGCTTGATGGATCTTCATCGAACTTTTATTAGGTTCTTTAACTAATTTATTCAGTTAGTGTGGCCTCTTTTATGGGCTGCTAGAATTGCAAAATAGAGATATCTTCTTACTAAATTCCTCTCTAACTCCTGAATGGGTCTTCATAAAACCTTGTCCGGAGCATCATTATAAGGTCCTTTACCATGTTATGTCTTATATCAAATCTATTCAAATAGGGACACTTTGGCCCTTTTAGGGGCCACTAGAGTTGAAAAAGAAATAACTTTAGATGATTTTTTTCAAAGGTTATGTGCTTTGATGCGTGACAGCAAAATGATAATAAAAAATAATGAACAGGCTAAAGGATTTTCACCAAACCTAGCTAGAAGCAAAGTCAGATGGTTTAGGCTTTCTTCAGTTGAAGGACTCAGGCCCATTTAGCCCTCTTGTTAACTTTTCACATAATTCTTACAATTAATTTAAGGCTCAAAAATATTACATCGTAAATAATATGTCCCGATCATACCTTTCATACTAATCTTATTGTATATATTCCATTTAGTTTCTGCATGTCGTTCTCAAATCTGGTGGCATACATTTCAACTTAATACTGAGTATCATAACAAGAATTCATAGCATTTATTTTGCAACTAAACAGTTGCAGTCACAACACACATGTTTCATATTCGGTACAGTTACATCATGTGATACTTTAATAGTTTTGTGGCATTGATTTTGATTCACACCAACCATTTGTAATAAGTATTGACTACTTAAAATTCTAAGAAATATATATATATATATATATATATATATATATATATATATATATATATATATATTCTCTCTCACAAACACAATCGTTATTTATAATCCTCACAGTTTCTTCATGTACGTACTTTCATTTAGTGACTTGAATTTCAGCATTGCATTCCTTGTTTGATATTTGTCCTTGTTTTTTAAGTATTTAATTTTCAATTTTCTCTTTTGCCAAGGGTTGCAAGTTTAACGATAGGATTTTTGCATCTGGAAGTAGGGATATTGTACTGCCAGTTCTTGTTGTCATAGGAATACTGCATTCAGCAAAATTTGCATAGTAAAAAAAGTGATCAACAAGAAAATTAGTTGGAGCCTTACTGTAACTGTGTAAAGTAAAATATGTTCTATTTTTGGTTTTATTTCTATTGCTCTTAATAGACAATAACTTATTATCACAAATTTGCTTCTCGGAAACATGTTTGCAAATACCATTGTTATATTCAGTGGTATTTCTTAAGATACAGCTTCAGAATGACGAAAATAGTTTCTATCCGAAATACACATCAATACAGGTCTGTTGCAAATCTTGCATGTATTTTCTTGCCTATAGCTTACTTGACAATGCTATATGTTTGTAAAAGTAATAAAATGATAAAATAACCTGTATAAGCAATCTCACCTATGCATGTCGTGTAGATAGGCATTCTAAGTATATTTCAAATATGCTACAACTATGCCTATCCGCCATACTTTGTTGTGATCACATGCATGTAACTGTGCATTCTATTGGTTAAAATGGAGTTAGAGCAATTCTGGATTAAGTTAAATGGAGATAGAGCACTCCTTTACAAAGTCTAATGGTGATCACATGATGTTAATTTATGTGTATGATTGGTCAGAATAATTTTAAACATTACAGTGCTTTAAGTCCTGGAGATGGAGTACTTTAATCGTTA
Source organism: Mercenaria mercenaria (assembly GCF_021730395.1). Classification (NCBI taxonomy): domain Eukaryota; kingdom Metazoa; phylum Mollusca; class Bivalvia; order Venerida; family Veneridae; genus Mercenaria; species Mercenaria mercenaria. The sequence goes on from NC_069378.1 coordinate 40,840,272, forward strand.
CTGTTACATTCAAACAGAGGACATAGAGCAAAGTATTACGCAGGATCTTTCTCTATGACGTCAAAAGTTACGTTTTCTTGCTCCAGAACGATAGAGCTCGGCGAGACAAACAAAATGATGTAAAAATCTCATTTTTTCAAAAAATGGAGATAGAGCACTATAAGAATCAGGCGACGAAATGAAGGTATCACTTTAGTGATCTAATTCAGAAACGAGAAACAAGGACAGTAGTGAAGGATTGGGCTATTTTGATGTTGTTTCAGAATAGTGTACATTTCATATCATTTTACTGGTCTTGACATCATGGGACGGCGGAATGGAGTTGCTGTCGTCTTGACATCCTTCTAAAAGTATTTATACAACACCTGTGACTTTGCTTTTAAATTCGCTGTATTTTTCGGATATTATGATGACAGTCAGGTGAACTAGTTAATTAATACGATTATTTATGAAACACAACACAATGGGAAATTTGAAAATATAGAAATAATTTTAAATACAATAACAATTATCAACCAATAAGAACATTCTATAAACAACTAATTAGAAAAAGTAAAGCACAAATAAAAATGAAACAACAAGAAAAATGAATATCTACAGTTATTGAAATCTATTGAGTCCATGTTTGATGCTTTCACCAAGTTTTGTATAATGGTATATACATAAGTTCGGCAACAACAACAAAAAAAAAAGAAGAAATTTCGTCAAATTTTACTAAGTCTTGTCATTTCGTTTTTCGAACAAGTTCTATTTCAAAGGCGAAGTAATTACTGTGTCAAGATATCATTTAATTTAGTATTCATTTATTCGTGTTCATTTATTTTAATGTCTTCGTTTAATGAGTATTGATTTGCAAATGATACCGTATAAAAATAAATGGGGTTATCCCTATTTGGAGCCGGGTAATTTGTTTTTATTTATACAAGTATTCATCGTGTGAAATAGATTTCAAACATTTTAATTATTCTTTATTAATCTTTTTATGACACTGTAACTTATACTTGAAACATTTTTCTCACTTTTAAGTTCATTCGTTATCAGAAAATCTAAACATTTCCATAAAAAGTGACTTACTCTTAACCCTCTTTACTCAAGGGAAATAACCTGTTTATAGAGTAAAATATTTCAGTGCAATGGAAAAGCAATATTTAATTAATTTAATGTTATCTACCAATCAGGATAACCCAGTCATGCATATAATAGTCCTCATATTGTTTTGGAATCCTTTCATTTTTCTGGACATTTTCCCATATTTTGACGCATTTATAAAGGCCGGAGAGAGAGACTTTTCTCTTCCCATCAGTAGCTTATCACCATATTTCGCCTGAAGAAATATTGCGGATTTTTTTTTTCTGAAATGATTGTCTATTTGTTGACAAATTTCACCGCAGAAAATATCATAATTTCAGCATGGCATTTCTCAGATTGATCTTTACATACGTTTCTTATCAATTCGCTGACCACTAACTAGGACCAAATCAACCTGCAGTAATTATGCATGCTCTTTCCATGCATTTGAGTACAAAATGCCTTGTTGATAGGAGCTGAAAATTTCCTGATCATCTAGGCCTACAATAAAGTTTTAGCGTCGTTGTCAACATTTTTCTAAAACGTTTGCACAATATCATGTTGTTTTTTTTCGGCTCCAATAACTCTTTCCTTCCTATGGGACGCCCGAATTGTCCATTTCTTGAATAAATGTATTACTTATACTGCAAGCGTTTGATATTTTTACATGGCTAAATTATGATATCATTATATATCATCATAAAAAAGACATTCATAACGTTGCCGCATGCTAAAAAGATAAATGCGTCTTGCATGAGCGATATATAATTATATAGTAGCCTAAGGTATAGTCTTAAGACTTTTTTCCATCCATTAATGACTCATCAGACCGACATTTAGTTCTACGCGGTGGCGTTAATTTAATTATGCATGTGGTTTGTATGCATGAACACGTCAATTCTTGTGAGGAATGGCGCTTCACACTGGAAGAAAGATAAATATATTCTGTGTGCTAACGTAACAAGTTGTTCCTGTGCGCATGATATCATGTGATGGTGTTTCTTAAAAGCTATATTCGCTTTTTAAAAATTTTGTTTAGACTTGCCTAACTTATTTAGTGTTTCGGGTGGATTTTTATTTCAAGTTACTTTATTTGATAAACAAAGATGTCAAAAACACGAAAAGCTTTTCATTGTTTATTTTAATGAAATATTAACGAAAAGTACCAAATTATCATTTAAAGTATTAAAAGAATATATGGATTGGTCAAATTATTTTTTTAAGTACAAATTAATAAACAGTAACATCAGTTGTGTTCGTCAAAATGTTTTCTTTAATTTCATCCTTACTTAAACGGAAGATGTAAAACAGGAAAAGTGAGGTCAACGCGTAAGGATAAATATTACGACCCGAAATAAGTCCAAATTTCAAACAGCGCCTGTGTTGTCTAATTAAGTACAGTACTTTTTCTGCGGTTTCAGCATTTCTGCGGTTTGAACATGAAACAGGGCACTTTTTTCTACGATTTTTACATCAACTTAGAGTACTTTTCTGCGATTTTAACATGACATTTTTCTACGATATCGGCAACAACTAAAGTACTATTCTGTGGTTTGAACACGAATATGGTACTACTTTTTTCTACGATATCAGCAGGAATTTGAGTACATTTTTACGATTTCAGCATCGACTCAGGGTACTTTTCTGCAGTTTGAACATGACATAGGGTACATTTTCTACGATTTCAGCATGAACTTAAGTACTTTTTCTACGATTTTAACATCCACTTAGAGTTATTTTCGTACGATTTAAACATGAACTAGCATACTTTCTTACGATACCAGCAAATAGTAACGTACTTTTTTTTTCAAGATGAGTACTTTATGTACGATTAAAACATGAACTGTCATACTTTCTCAATGATACCAGCAAGGACTAACGTTCTTTTTTCAAGATTTCAACACTAACTAGAGAATTTTTTCGAGGCATTAAACATTAATTTGCATTTCAGCATGAACTAATGGACCATTTGTACAAATTAAACATTAACTAGAGTACTTAATCACGTTTTAAGTATTAATTAGAATACTTTTTTCTGCGATTTCAACATCAGATGGAGTACTTTTTTCTAAGATTTAAAGATGAAATAGGCTACTTCTTCCTCGTTTTCAGCACTAGCTTGAGTAACCTTTTAACGATTTCAGCACTATCTAGGGTATCTCTTCTACAATCTCAACATCATCTCGTCTAAGAATACTTTTTCTACGATTTAAAGATGAAAAAGATTACCTTTTCCACGTTTTTAATATGAACTAGAGTACATTTTTAACGGTTTCCACACTATCTAGAGTACCTTTTCTATACAATTGCAACATCACCTAGAGAATGGCAACATCACCTAGAGAACCTTTACTACTATTTAAAAGTGAACTAGAATAGTTTTTCCGCGATTTAAATATTAATTAAAATACTTTAAAATTTAATTAAAGTACTTTTCCACGATTTGAGCATGCACTTGAGTATTTTTTTCGACGATTGCAACACAAGGTAAAACATCTTTCTGTACCATTTCAACATGAACCCGAATACTTTTTCTACCATTTAAACATTACCTAGAGAACATTTTCGACGGTTTTCTACGGTTTCAACATTCATTAAAAGTCTTTTTCTATGATTTCAACGATACTCATACATACAGAAGTCTAGATATCCCTCCAGTTTCGGGCAGTATCCAGAGCTTTATCATGATCGGCTTTGTCAACTTTCAAGTGGTCTTTTTACGTGTACAAGTAGCTGTTGCAAGGAGGTACCAAATTGTGTGTCATTTTTTTCTGATCAATTGTCTTTATAATGTACACATTCAAACAAACACGTTCTGTAGGAACCGTCTCGGTAGCCTAGTGGTAGAGCGCCCGCTTCGAGTGCGGGAAGTTTTCTGTTCGGTCCCTGGTCGCGTCATACCAAAGACGTGAAAAATGGTACTTCCAGTATCTTCCTCACTTGGCTGTCAGCATTAAGAATATAGTACTAGAATTAGTCAGTCAGGTGAATGGTCGTTTCTACGGCGTGATATTCAAATAAAGCAGCACTATAAACTTTGAATATGCGCTCACTGCTTAAAGTAGACACCTCGTTTTTTGTGATTGTAAAGCTCGTTGAACCCGAACATATACATTCTAGTTCTGTAGTGTTTCGGTTTAAGAGTGAGCGTAGGTGTGGGTGCTGCATTCTTGGGGCATAACTTTTCGTGTGCCGTTGTTGCTTTATGTGAGTGAGTCAAGATTTTGCTATTACTATACATAAATCCATTCCTTCCTGGATTGCGGCTAATATCTATATTAATACTTAAATCCTTTTATTTATGTAGCTTATGATGTTAGAGTGATATTTATCAAGTAAACAATGAATCGTTTCTCGGAATTACGAAACGATTAACTGTTAATGATAGGCAATTTTATTGATCATTCAATTACTGAAAGCTTTCACTCGGGGCGTTGAATTCTTCCTGTGAGAACGCCATTCAGCTGGCTTGCTGAAAGTCGGTGGTTCTACCCAGGTGACCGCTCGTGATGAAATAATGCACGGAGGAACACCTGGGGTCTTCCTCCACCATCAAAGCTGGAAAGTTGCCAAATGACGTATAACTGTGTCGGTGCGACGTTAAACCCAACAAAATAAATAAAAATAAACTTAATGTTCTAACTATTTTCAGGTAATTTCTCTGATGATGAGCCGTGTCGTAAAAGAAAGACAACATTTATAATCGGTGGTTACTTGGGGACAAATGTTGACTACCGTAAAGGATAATTGCAGTGCAAACACAATGAAACTAGTGGAAACAATTGTGATCAATATATTCTGTCAGCCGATAGGAATACATTACAGCACAACTCCAATTTGTTTTTGAATTGTCAATTTTGTAATGGATTTTACTTTAAGTGCGAAATCAAGATCCAATTATTTTGTCGATATTGCATATTGAATAGAGTAATTCATTGAAATTTATACAAAGAGAATCAGATTAAACTACGACAAAACGAGAAAATTAATTTTCATGTAAACATTTTGTCAATTCATCATAAAGTGGAACGAAATATGAAAACGTTAGTTCTCATATGGATTGATTATCAGTGCAGCGAAGGAAGGATTTAAATGTTGTAAAATAGAATTGGCATAGTAGTTGGTGAACTGTTATATTTTTATATAGAAATAGTTTTTAACTAAACAATAACGTGGACAGTTAAAACTTAACAAACACGCAGACTGAAACATTTGATTTAATTTGAAAATATTTAATTTTTCTAGAGGGCAGGCGAGTTAAATACGCAGTTGAACTTCATAAAGGCTAATACAGCCTGTGTGAACAGATAAATACAAACGCATCAAAGAAAATATGTCGAATAAAGCGAAAGGTAGCAAAGACTCGAGTGATGAACAGAGTGCTTTTCAGTGGAAAGCTGAATTCATGGCTGGTCCTGGGGGATTCTTGGAAAAAGAGATAATATATAGTGATGACATCTTTCAGACTCCGGAAGACGCGAAAGATGACGCTCTGGTTAAAGCTGAGAATGAAGTGTGTGACTATCCATACTCACGTGGAAAGATTCTGAAATTGGAAGTTGTAGATAAAAATGGAGCTAGTGTAATTGTATTAAAGAATGCTCTCAAAGATGTTCCCCGGCGTTGAAAGATGTGTAGTGTGTGCTTTATAAATAGAAAGAAATTGCGTTTTTACATTGTTAATATGGATATCACCGTATTAAGTGCTTTAATAACAAAAATAAAGTCGATACACGTACAGGGTCAATGATACGATCAAGACAAAGATTCATCATGAAGCGGATACAGTGTTTTTCCGTATTTTTAATTTCTATATATGTCTGAATTCAAAACTGCATAGTAAAAAAAGACATCTTTGAAGATTGTACAAGGATCATAATAAAATCGAAAGTATTTTGTTCTTATATGTAAATACGGACTTTAAATGCAGTCCTTAACGAATTCGCATCTAATATTTCCTAGTTGTTTATTTTTTGTTATATACCTTGCTTAAGTCTTATATTTGTATAGGTTGCGTACAATTATATGTCATGTTAAAAACATTCTAAATAAGAAAAAGTTTAGAGCTCCATAGGTTGTATATACAGACATACTTTGCCTGAGACAGAATCGTTGCATTTAAATAAAAACGATCGATCGTGCGAAAAAAAATATCAGGCGGTTTATATTTATTGCTTTTATTTGTATTTAACCACCTTTTTAAAATGAATATAACTTTATTTGATATTTTCATTTGTTGTTTTCCAATGTAGCAATCAATGCAACCTTTAAAATCTTTAAAATAGACATGTATGCCTCATTTGCTTCCACTCCAGTATTGACTCAACATAATTGCTAACCTCCTTTATGCAAAGGTATTTCTGAAAAAAGTAGAGTATTAAATGTCTGGTTTATCCAAGTTTTATAATGCAGTGACTTGATGTATTCCGATTGTGCTGCTTAATTGCTTTAATAAGAGAACTTTTAGTATAGCTGGTAAAGGTGTATTTTGTCTTGTTTTTCGCTAGAATACAGTTAGTATATCAACGGTACATTCAGGTAGGTATTTAGATTGAGTCGTGCAAATGAGAACAAAGTGTGACGTGCGTATATCTCGTAGAAGATACCGTAAGATTCGCATGATACCGTAACCTTATTTGGTTTGAAATATTGTTAAAATGAACAAGATGTTTTAATAAAATGTTTTAAAAATGATCGGCGCAATTTGAAAATTGGAAAGACATTATAATCATAAGGTTTTTATCGCGTATGTGCACAAAGTCTTTAGTCACATTTCAATAATTTTTCACTATATCCCCCGTTTCATAAAGCGACAGAATAATATTTCGTAATATACAGAATGATATTTCGTAATGTACTAACTGTTACGACTGACCTATTTAAATGTCTTTATGAACAAATTCTTTATCAAAATATTGCTAATTAATCTGTCATCCGTATCGTATTTTCATGTTTAAGTTTTTTCCATTTCATAGATGCTTAATACACATAGGCATATTGTTACGGTATCTGTTTCAAAGGTTAATCCAGAAATCCGGTGAAGGATTAAAAATATAAATAAATATTGAAAATGGATGCAGTTTTTAGCCAGAAAGCTGTAATAATCACTATCATCAAATAAACTGACATAATAATAGCAATATCTATACACTAGTTCTTTAATTAGCGCATAAGCTCTTACAGACTGCCTCGCATTAATAAAATCTGTGAAAAATTCCCTTTGAAGAATGCAACCAAGCAACATAACAGCAGACTCAGACATCATACTTAGTGTGTTCATGCGAAGTAATTACATATGCAACATTCCTCACGCCCCCTAGCACCGGCTAAAGAGGAATTCTGTCATGGTAAAAATGAATGTACTCTATGATCCAATAGGATAGACTATTTATTTATCTATTTTGTTGTGTTTAACGTCGCACCGACACAATCATAGGTCAAATGGCGACTTCCCAGCTTTGATGGTGGAGGAAGACCCCATATGCCCCGTCCGTGCATTAGTTCATCACTAGCGGACACCTGGGTAGAACCACCGATCTTCCGCAACCCAGCTTGATCTTAACCACTCGGCCACAGAGCCCCTGGATAGGTTAGACTAAGTTGCGAAACAAAAATAAATAAATAAATAAATAAATGTTGCGAAATTCCAGTTATACAAACGTTGTTCAGTTTATGAGCATTTGTCTCGCATTCATATCGGAATTGGACTGGTTAACAAAACCGCGGGAAATCAAACAGCAATACCCATCTTCGTACGGCTGCGCGCACAACGAAGCAGGTTGACACTGTAGTGAATAGATACAGCAGACGGAGAAGGTCAAATACCTATCGACAAGATTCATTTTAGCCACAGTGAAGATTATGTAAAAGAGGTAAACATAGGAACAGTCACATATAACATAAGAAATGCAAACTGTGGTACCAGACTGGAAAAGTCAGTAGCATACTGAAAGTGAACTGTATGTTAAAACTAGCTTTTGGTCAGCCAACCCCACATTTACCCAGACGAGAAAGTGTCTATAGCACTATTATCCGTTTAAATAACCATTGGGTTTGAAGAAGACGTTAACATTGACAAACTGTTCTTTTTAATGATAAGATATCCCTTATTTTAAGTAACCAGTTACGTGCACTGGCGAACAGGTCATAGACAGTTTGGGTTATTTTTATGTTTTGATATTATTAATGTTAGTATCATTATTTTTATTTATTCAAGAGTTACTATAACGTCACCATGACATATTCATTAGTTTTTGTGGGGAAAAAGAACATTCATTGTTCCTTTTACCTGATTGGATCGTAACATATTTTTCACAAAGCCTTGTGATTATCCAGTACGATAAGCTTCCGTGAATTATTCCCATCAGTCAGATCACATCGCGTCTAAAATTTAAATCAATGGGATAAAATAAAGCACGCTATTGACAAAATATACTGTTGATTATTCAGACAATGGAGAGCAACAGACCGTTCAAAAATCGTTCATTGAGGACATTGATTACAGGCTGGATCGAAATATATCCGCCGGATGATATCCATCATCTATTGTGTTTCTTTTGAATATTCGGGATAAGCAACCTCTGGCGTATTAATATTTCGTGGCAGTCTTTTGATTTGTTTATTAATAAACGTCCCTCAGGATATTCGAACATGAAATAATCCTTCTAATTTTATTTGCATTACTGCCTTGTAATTAGTTCTAGCATCAAATTATCCAGAGACGTTTATATTATCTGAGCTGAGCATTGCGTTTTAAAGTTGCAACCTATATTTTACTATTGGCGTCTGGTGTGCATTTATAAATTGTCTGTGCCAGCCGCAAAAATATCTTCACAGTACAATGTTATACGTTTGAGGAAAGAAGCTGCGCCAGTATCAGCGTTATCTAGAGCCCAAGAATCTATACCAGCAATGAATTAAACCGATACATTAAATGCCCTTTTGTCCATGTTTGTTATATTTTCCGTTTCTTTGGGATCATGGGATACCTTTACTTTATACATGTAACAGAACAGATACAGAAAATGCCCTTTTATTCCGTGTTGTTATATTTCCCGTTTATTTGGGATCATGGGATACCTTTTGTTTATACACGTAACAGAACAGATACAGAAAATGCCCTTTTATTCCGTATTGTTATATTTCCCGTTTCTTTGGGATAATCGGATACATTTAATTTATACGTATTACAGTATTCCGCTAAAGTCGGCACTTGGGATGTTGCACTTTCAATGAACAGATTCAGTCATTCCGAGTCTGCTATTTATTGTCTTGGTTGCGTTCTCTGCACCTAAAATATCTCCTTATAATAGCGCACCATGAGAAAACCATCATATTGCATTTGCGACCACCATGGATCCAGACCTGCCTGCGCATCCGCGCAGTTTAGTCAAGATCCATGCTATTCGCTTTTAAAGCCTATTGCAATTAAAGAAACCGTTAGTGAACAACATGGATCCTGACCAGACAGTGCGGATGCACAAGCTGGTCTGGATCTATGCTGGTCGCAAATGCACTATGTTGGTTTTCTCATGGTGCGGCTCATATATTTTATTAACTATCACAATTATAGTGTTCTTTAACTGAGGTATGGCGGTCATAAAAAAGTCTTTCATATGTTGACTTACACAGGAATTTTATATTTTATGGTCCTTTAGGATAATGGAATCCATTTAATTGATATGTATAACAGAAGCTGAGGGACATGGGGTGCTTTCTATTAACTCTAATGGAAAGACTCAATCAAAGCTAGTCTGCTATTGTTTCTTTTTTTTTGCGTTTTATGCTTCCAAAAGATCTTAATATAGATGTAATCAACTGTTATAAAAAACAGCATTCTTTAAGTGTCATGCGGTGGTCGTAAAATGTCTCCCCGTACTTGATCTAAGTAAAGTTACATTTATATTTTTGATATCATTAGGTGCATTCAATATCTATGTATTACTAAAGGAATTTCGCATAAGCCGATTCTGAGGTCGAGAGTGGTACTATTCTCTCCATTACCAGTGAACAAACCCAGCCAAACCGAGTCTGCTTTTATTTTCTTGGTTGTGTTCTATGCTTCCAAAATGTTATTTACAACAAAGCCTTTGAAGATAGACGTTGCAGCAGTGGTATGAGACGACACTGAGGAACGATCAGCGTAATTTAAACGTACGGAACTGTGTATCAGATGTAACAGCATACAAGATGCTGATACTGACGGTAAACCAAGGTAGAGTCTTTTATAAGCTTATTAACTGCTTATCTGTAACTTCATTTGTCATTACAATCATATGGTGAAATGTCTTTTGTTTTATCCATGTACTTTCTTACTAATTTTAGTCCAACACGTCTTGTGCCGTCGACATTCTAAATGCTCTTTGGCATGGATATGTTTCGTATGACGGTAATTCATTTTCTATCATGCTATTTTGAGTGTGAATCTGATCTTAGGCACTTTTATTGCTTTCTAACGGGGCCTGGGGTCTAGTGATCACTGGCGATAACAAAGAATTCAGAGACTATCAGATTACAGGAATAATTATGTGAAGGATTTAATGCATCATACAATTGATTTTCAACTAAACGCGTTCAAACATACAGCATAAGTTTCGGCGATCGTTTATTTTAGTAAATCTACAAAGCATAAAGTTATAGAAACAACGGTCATTAACAAAACTAATACAGTTCTTGTTTTTTGCCTTACCAGTATACTAAAATGGTCAACTGAATACTTGGAAAATAAGCGATTTGTATGCAAACCTGAGCAAAAAGTTATTACATACATCAACTACAGTTGCTCACAGTTTAAATAAAATCAGATGTACTAGAAAAATGCCACGTGCGATTATTGTCTTTTATTTCCTGTTTATCGCTTAGTTAATTGTTTAAATGATATCTATCTAGTAAACAATGAAATATTAAACGGAATTACGAAACGCTAATTGATCAGTGGTAGGCAATCTAATGATCTTAAACAAGTTTCAATTATCAAAGCGTTCAAGTAAGCCGGCCGTTTTAAGGATGGCAATCAAATGAACATTACATTTCAGAAATGTTTACTATAGTATCTAGTGTTAGTACTGAATTGGCAACATTTGTCTTGTTCACATTATGAATTATTTACTGCATAACCGACCATATTGGTTAAGGTCACTGACTTTGATTTACTTGCCCCTCACCGAGGTGGGTTCGAGCCTCACTCGGGGCGTTGAGTTCTTCATGAAGGGAAGTCATTCATCTGGCTAAAGGAAGGTCGTAAATTCTTACCAAGTGTCCGCATGTAATGGAGCGGTACTCAGTGCCTTCCTCTTCCATCAAAGCTGGAAAGTCGCTATTTGACCTTATATAAATATCAATTTTATGTTTTTAACAGGTTTAACACGACAATATTTTTTCAAAAGACAGAACAAAATGCTTTAAACCAACGGTGTTCAAATTGTTTGTATTGTACGTATATACTAGTACACATAATTGAATGGATTGTCGGTTAATAGTCAAACCCATTGCCCGAACTCCGAAGACATCATTTATATATATTCATTTCTTTTTCTTCAAGTTTCTACTTAAGCCCGGTAGTATTTTATGCTGAATTATTGACCGGTCGATAGCACAAACTATGGACCAGTCAACTTTATTGCCTGAGGTCCGGTTTTATTACATGATGTCATAATTTAGTTTTCAGCGTTCAATTTTCAAATTTGGACTTATTCACCCAGCAAACATTTTTACTCTACCGGTCATAGACCGGCCATTTGTGTTAAGTGTCATGTAGTAATACATAAAAACTAATCGTTTTATGCTTCGGATGTAATGTGAAGAAGGTATGCAACTACCGAAAGTTAATTGTTACAACAGGTGCATGCCCTAGTCTGCAATGATGTCCACATGGAACCTAGGGTATTACTGTACCATTTAAGCAGGAATGTCGACTTGTGACATTAATTGTTTTGGTGTGACTTAGTATCCAACAAACAATAAACCAGAAGGTAAAAGAGTAGAAAAGTCTGACTTTAGCAGCAAAATGTGATGATCTGGGACCGGCTTCAATATCCAGGGTTTGTCAGCTAAACGGAAACAAACATTATTATTTATACCTTATTATGTTTTCATTGTTTTTTTTTTTTATCAAGTAGTGTTTATCTCAAATTGGACCATGTTATATCGAAAAGACAATCTTTATGTTCAACGATTACTGGTAATTGTTGAGCAACCACAACGAGACAAGTGAGACGAGACAGGTGAGACGAGACAATTGTGATCAATATGTTCTGTTATATTCCCGCTAATTTATTTCTAAATTGTAAATTTTCTGATATTAAGTTTTTTGAGCCAATTATTCTATCGATATTGCGGGTTGAATGTTGGATTTTGTCCATTAACGAAGGTGTATAACTGTAGAATTACAGTAAAATTAATTAGATTTAATACAAAAGAGAAACGGTTTAAACTGCGACAAATAGAGAAGATTCAAATTTAGGTTTGTCCATTAATTATAAACGACACGTCAGAAAGTGTATAAGAAAACAATATATGGTCGATTAGTTTTCGTTTAGATTAAACATTGAAGTTTAGAAATGTTGTTACAAATATTTAGCTATGTTTTCCATTAAATATTATTCAACTTTACAATATTACACACTGTATTAGATCAATTGCAAACATCATATGAAACAGACAGAGCTAATACAAAACATAACTGAGCCAATATGAGAAAAATAGGGCCAATACGAGAAATACAGGGCCAATACGGAATTCAAGCATTTTGATTGGTTCAAAAGAGAGGGCCAATACGGAGAAGTCATTTCCGTTAGATTTTTAAAAGACGCCATTTTGTTTTACATCAGAGTTATAGATTACATTTTTTTTCACATTTTGACAAAAAAATCATCTAACATGTTCATGTAATAACCAAGTATGACTAAGCGGTATGTACGTCTTCATAGATTACAAAGATATTTTCGCTTATTCGGTATTGTGTAAAATGCAAGTGTTTCCTGTCAAAAATTCTGGCAGTTGTCAAGGAAAATAATGAGAAAATACGGAAACTCAGATTAATTAAAAGGATGAGACTTATCTTTAACAGACATTTTGATAGTGTTGACTCTTTGCGCAATGATAAATAGCGATTCAAATGCTGGGAAGTGGATGAATAAATTGGCGAAGAAGAGTGTCAGTTGTGAACTGCAAACAATTTCGGATAAGAATTAAACGAGGCATGGGAGTGTATAATGTGTGCTTGGTTGGTTGTATTATCTCGATCAACACATATGTGTACAATTTTGTGTCTCGTTGTCTGCAGCATAAAAGGAAATTTTTTAAGCAGGTGTATCACAGTTCAAATGATAAGATAACTCGCTATAGGAATTCAGAAAGTAAGGTAAGTTCTTGTTACTCTTGGCTATGTCACATCAACAATATCTCTCAAAATTGTTCTCGAGTACCTACATACAACTCATTCTGTTTTATCTGCTAAAATGATTCTGATTTCTAAAATAAGTCAAAACAACTTTTCAAGATTTTTCACCTGAATGCGCATAGCTGCTGATAAGGTAACTCACAGAGTTCTTATACTGTTACCGCCAACAGTCGAAAGTTAAATAATAATATTATCATTAATCAAGCGATTTCATATTGGCCTAGTTATTTGTCCTCGGGCAGTCGTATTGGCCCGAGGCCGTACGGCCTCGGGCCAATACGACAACCCTTGGACAAATAACAAGGCCAATATGAAATTGCTTGATTAATAACATTATACTATTACCGATCAATACAAGATAGATTTTTAAAAAAAGTATTAATTCACTCAAAGTAGTTATACTTAGTTCTTTAGCAGCATAGTATATTTGAAAAAATAGATGTTTAATAAGGGGCAGATTCAATGATTGATCACTGGAGCAAAATAGGGGCACGCGCTTGACTCCTTTTAGAGGCCACTACAACTAAAATATATAAATACTTTGAAACGGCTTCTTATCTTGAACCAATCAACTTCATCAAACTTGGTGTGAAGCATCACTGTAAAGTCTCCTGCCAACTTTGTGCAATTGGGGATGCTTGACCCATGGGGGGGGGGGGGGGGGGTCCACTAGTCTAAGAGCTAAAAACAGAAATACCTTTAGATGACTTCTTCTCATGAACCGCTTGACATATCTTCATCAAAATTGGTTTGTAGCATCACCGTAAGGTCCTCTCTCAAATGTGCTCAAGTGGGAGTGTTCTTTTAGGCGCTTCTACAATAAAAATGAAAAACTATAAGTGACATCTTTTCACGAAACTCGGGGTGGATCTACTTTAATCTTGATCTGTAGCGTTATTGTAAGGTCCTCCCACAAACCTGTTCAAATGTTCGCTCTTTTAGGGGTATCTGGAACTAGAAATAGAAAACAACTGTCATTAAGGGATTGATGTATCTTTACCAAACTTGGTCTGTAGCGTAATTGTAAGGTCCCCTCCCAAATTTGTTCAAATGGTTCTGCATGGTCCCTTTTAGAGTAACACCAGAGTTAAAACTAAAAAAAGAACATTTTATCTTGATGTTTATTCTAAAGGTTAGGTAAACACATTTTTGGGCCGTGGCAGCAAATAACTTCTATTTTAATGAACTTCTTTTCTTAAAAGATGATCACCAAGCTTGGTCCAAAGCAAGGTCAGATGATCAGGGGAGCGACTTAGGTCTATTTGCGCCTCTAGATAAAGAAAAACGCTCCAATGTGATTACTATTTCCAGCTAAAGCAAACAATGTTACAAAAATTTTAATAACTTGTTGTCAAAACTTGCTCCTGTATTTACAATATGGATAACAAAGAAGCTGTACAAATAAACATTATTACATAAACAATACAATATTTTATGTATAAACAATGCGGATTTTTTGGGTAAAATATCTGTTTTCTTTTCTCCTTAATAGGAGGGAAAAAATATGTTACATGTCAGTTTTTGTGAAAGAAACTGATCTGTTTATTTGGCCGCTTTTAACGCTAATTTGAATATTCCAAATTTCGGTTAATATACAAATGTTGTTTGGTTTATAAAAATCTGTTTTGCTTTCAAATCGGAATTGGAATGTATAACAGAATTCCGGTTAAGCCGGTACTTGGTGTTGCACTTTCAATGTTCAGATCCAGTCAATCTGAGTATATCTTTATAGTGGTTGCGTTCTTTGCTTTTTAAAGATCTTCTTAATATATTCTATAAACTCTTATTATAACAGTTTTCTTTAAGTGAAGTGTGGCGGTCGCAAAAAAAGTATCTTCATACTTTGACTGAGTTAGCAATGTTGTATTTTATGGTCCTCTTTGATAATGGAGTCCATTTAATTGATATGTTTCATAGAATTTAACTTATGTCGGTGCTGAGAGTCGCGGGGATGTTTTCTATGTCTTCTCATTGACAAGCTCAAATATCACGAAACTACTATTATTTCCTTTGTTGCGGATTATGCTTCCAAAAGATCTTCATTAAGGTTTAATAAAACATCAGATCAGCACTGTTTAATTGTCATGCATCGGTTGTAAAAAGTTTTCACTTACTTAGAATCAGTAACTTTTTATTTATATTTCTTTGATATCATTCATTCTAGTCCATTCAAATGATATGTCTAAAGCTGACTTTGGGGACGTGAGAGGTATTGCACTTTCCATTACCTCCCATGAACAGACTCAGCCTAACCGATTCTACTTTTATTTTCCTTGGTTGCGTTTCTATGCTCGAAAACACTCTTTTTAAAGATGCTATTCACAATAAAGCACTTGAGTAAAGAAGCCGCAACAGTAATCTGAGATTGAATTGAAGTCAGATTAGCATGATTAGCGAAATTAAAATGTTCAGAACTGTTAACCAAATGTAAAAGCATACAAGATGCTGATACTTCACTCGTAGCGATGTTCCTTCCTAATTTCCTACGTTTGACAAATTAGTCAAAAAACAGTACAACTTTTCTGTGTGTTGAGAGCCCAGGTGTGGCATGTTTGTGCAAAAACACGTAAACATTTATGATTCAGTCTGGAAGACTGATGCCGTCGGCATTCTAACAATTCTTTGACATGGATATGTTTATTATATCTGTAATACATTTTCTAACGTTAATTTGATATTAGGCTCTTTCATTGCATCCTGCCGGGACTAAGAGTCTAGCGATCATTTATGATAACAAAAAATTCAGAGACTATTATATAATATAATTAATTATATGAAAAATTTAACTGTTAGAATGCATCATACAACAATTGATTTTCCACTTAACGCGATCAAACGTACAATTTAGGTTCCGGCAATAGTTTATCGTTAATGGTCATTTTAAAAACTATTACATTTCTAGGTTTTTCTTACCAGTATACTAAAATGGTAAAACGGATACTTTGATATTAAGCGGTGTGTATGCAAACCTGAGCAAAAAGTGGTTATATAAACCTACACTGCAATTTTCAGTCACAAAAATGCTCGCAAGGTTAAAATAGATTCAGATGTACTAGAAACGTGCGACTGATACATAATTTAATTTAGAATTGCGATGATTGTCTTTTATTTAGCGCTCTTTTATCTAAACGAGTATAAGATTTCATCAGACTATGGTACAGTTTAACAGCCAGAATTTCCTCTTTATTGCTTGGTCAATTGTTTTAAATGATATATATCTAGTAAACGATGAATCTTCAATCGGTATTACGGAACGATTTATTGATCAGTGGTAGGCAATTTTATTGATCTTAAAAAAGTTTCAGTAAATAAAGCTTTCAAGTAGCAACCGATTGTTTTAAGGACGACGATCAAATGAACATTACAATTAAGAAATGTTTACTATAGCACCTAGTATTTGTACTAAATTAGCAACAATTGTCTGGTACACATTATCCATTCGACTTATTTACTGCAAAATAAATATTACTAATCCCAGTCGTATCGCCATGCAGAAGTATTCATTAAGCCAATATACATGTAAACAAAATGTTTTAACCAACAGTATTTTAACTGTTTGTATTTAATGTATGTACTAGTATACATTAATTGACCGACCATTTATGTAAAGTGCCATATAATAATACATAATAACTAATCGTTTCATGATGTGAGTTAGGTATGTAACTACCAAAGGTTAATTGTTAAAAGAGGTACACGCACTAGTCCTGAAATGATGTCCACGTGGATTCTAGGGTATTACTGTTACAGTACCATTTAATCGGGAAGGTCGACTTGTGACATAAATTGTTTTGGTGTGACTTAGAATCAAATGAAAATAAACAAGAAGGTAAAAGAGTGGAAAAGTCTGACTTTAGCAGCAAAATGTCATGATCTGGGATCGGCTACAATATATAGGGTTTGTCAGGTAAATTGAAACAGACATTATTTGTTAATTTATACCTTATCATGTTTTCATTGGCTTCAAGTAATTTATCTGAAGTTGGATCGTGTTGCTTTTAAAACACATCATTTCGGCGATTACCGGCGGACAAATGTTGACAACTGAAAAAAAGGATAATTGTTGAGCAAACACAACGGCACGAGTGGAAACAATTGTAATCAATAAGTTCTGTCAAACGATTTTAATTAGTTCTCGCATCACTCTAATTTATTTTTGAATTGTCAATTTTCTAATACATTGTATTTTAAGTGCGAAATCCAGAGCCCATTATTTTGTCGTTATTGTATATTGAATGTTGGATTTTCCAATTAACAAAGTTGGTAAACTGTAGAATTACACATTGATTATTTGAATATTATACAACAGAGAAAAATTGTTAATAAAGAAGATTCAAATTTCATGCAAACATTCTGACCATTAAATATTAACGATACGGAAAAGTTTATAGGAAAACAATATACGCTCGATTAGGTTTCGTTTAGATTAAACAGTGAAGGTTACAAATATTGTTACAAATAATTAGCAGTATTTTCCATTAACTATTACCGTTCAATACAAGAATAAATTCTCTTCTTCGAAGTAGTAAAACTCTAACAACAAAATATAATTGAAAAAGAATAGAGGTTTAACAACAATAAACAAGGGAGAGTTTCAATGATTGATAAGTGTGTGTACAATTGAATGCAAATCTTAAGTCGAGTAACAATATCTGTCTAAGGACAGCAACGCTCGACTATTCAAAAGCATTGTTACCACAGAAAGTAAACTGAATTAATATAGAAGTCCGAAACGGGGTTGGGGGAATAATTTTACAAAAACAAGCAAAAGCGATGGAACCTGTACAATGCAGGTCAGTTTACCACAGGAGCCAAGTGTGTTAAGTTTCAATCAATTCCCAATAACGAACAATGCAAAACCAGCTTATTTATAAAATTTCAAAAATGGGATTAATTTTGTAAACATGCAAAAAGAGTTTTATGAAACTTGTTAAACGTAACATGACATACAAGACAACAGGCATAACATATAAAAAGTGTAAGCAAAAAGCTGATAATAGGGACACAACCTTGGAACGGTCAAACGCCTATTTAAAGCAAGATGAAGGTTTATACTGATTGAGGTCAGAATTTGAAAAAAACGTAAAAATGTTGACAATCTTTTCATTGTTAGTAGGATAATTATGTTCTTATTATTATTATTATTTTGTGGTAAAAGAGCAGGAGAAAAAAATGCACATTGCATTTTTATCCGATTTTTTTACAAATCCTTGTACAATGAGCTTCCATAAATTATTTCCATTCGTCAGATCCTATTATGACTAGAATTTGAAACGCAGCACGCTATTAACAGACTATACTCATGGTTATTAAGACAATGGTATGCATCACTGAGAATAACAAATCCAGCCTGTATCAGAACCTATGAGCTTGATAACATCAATTTTGTTTGTTTAATCAATGTTTCTGTTGAATATCGGGATCAGCAGCTTCTGATGGGTTGACCTTTTTGCGACAGTTCTTTAATTTCTGCACTCAGAAATGTCACTGAGGTGCATACATATATATATACACGCAACAGAAAAATACGTTTTAGCATCATTATATCAAATAATCATTAGAGATTTTGTTATCTGAGCTGGAATTGCTACATCGGAATATATGGTTCTTTTAAATTTGCCGCAATGTCATAAATTTTAAAATTGTCGACTCATGTACATTTAAAAATTGTTTCTGCCGGCAACCAACATTGCCTTACAATGCAGCTTTGGAAATTGTAACAGTGATTAGTCATGTTAAATCAGTACAAAACGTTACTTTTTAATTGCAAATCATTGTTTGGTTCAAGTGTCTTCTCGAATATTTGTATATGTACATGGATTCTGATATGTAACTCATGAGAATGTCAATTGAACAGCCTACATCACTTTCGTCAGAACAGCTCTGAAGTAATTAACAACTATCTGGGACTGTTACCTTAAATTAAAACAACACTTTTTTAAAAAAAAAAGGTCAATGATAAGCTGTGAGCTTGCTCTTAAATGACTATGGAATGCATGCCTCGGAGAAGAAAAAAAAAAGGCAATACACCAGACTAATAGTGACGTTCTTACAAATTGTTTTGGAGGGTATGATGCCGGCGCTGAACTGTAAAGATTACCCGACCGAAAACAACATAGTGGTATATGTATTACATAAACCACTTTATTTGATCCTGACTCAGCAAGCTGTGTAGACAGTGGAAATAACATTCAAGAGTATTTTCAGAAAATACTTAAGTATCAATTTTACTTCGTACACACTATAATGGACTGAATTCACAAAGATGATGCCTCAACAATATTTCAAGGACGAGAAGTACATACCTGTCAGTTGTTAAGTGGTGGTACGAATTCACACTGTGGTTTGTTATAACACATAACACTTTTAAACACACAAACCTGCTGATTTTGTGTATACATGGATACTGTTTAGAATTATTATACATTTTTGAATAAGATAAAAAAAAAAAACAACGCGTTATAATCCATAGTACAGCGATGGGAAATTTTACTTTGTACTTTAGCGGACATTACTGTACCTTTTCGTAATTAAACATACTGCCAATCACCTGGAAGTGTTTTTTTATATTCAAATTGTATTACATACGTGAGGATGATTGTTAAAAACTATTTTCAGTTATGCATTCCCACCTAGTCTTCAAAGTTGTTTATTCTAAGTTTTCTGGGCGGAAATATATTTTTGTATGTTCTTTCAACAGGAAAATAAATCTTCTACTTTTTACTCCGAAGGCACATATTTTGAAAAGAGACGTTTATTTTTGTACGGTTTATCGGTTTCCTCTTAAGGGTTAGTCACACTTGCGATAACCAGGGCCGGATCCAGAAAATTGTGACTCGGGGGGGGGGGGGGACACCTGTCTAGGGGGATCAGACGGTCATTGCCTGGATTCTTTTTAAATACAGTTATAAAATGTCCTCTGGTGTATTAATTGGTGGGTGTACCCCCCTCATATCAGGGGGGTCATGGGGCCTTCACCCTGGAAACTTTTGAAATACAGGTATGAAATGGTGGCCACTGGTACATTTTTAGGCCTAAATTTTGAGGTGATGGAGAGGTTATTCCCCTCATGATAAGGAAAGGGGGTCAGGCGGCTCTCCCCCTTGAAAATTTTGGTACATGTATACAGGTATGAAATGGTGACCTCTGATGCGTTTCTGGGTCTAAATTGACTGAATTTTCTTTGGATGCAAACATATTTGATAAAGTTCTACAATGTAGATCAGTAGTTGCATTAAAGGTGCAAAGCCACCCTGATAAGACTTGATGTTCAAGTTAACTTAAAGCTGATACAAACACTAATACATGTACTTCAAATCTAAGCGATCGATTCATGTGAATTACTAAGCAGAAGTAGCTATATACATCTACTAAAATTAACAGTCATAAATAGATACAGATTAATTACATCACTATAAAATTAAATTGGGGAGATTGCCTTTGATTTCACTCTCTTTTTAGATTTCCCCAGTCTATGGCACAGTTCAATAGTTAGAGCTTCCTGTTTATTGCTTTGTTGATATCTATCAAGGAAACGCTGAAATATTAATTTGAATTACAGAACGATTTATTGATCGGCAATTTAAATGATCTTAAACAAGTTTCAGTAAATAAGAGCTTTCCGGTTGTTTTAAGGACGAACAGAAAATAAACATTACTTTGAAAAAACGTTTTCAACATCACTTAGCACTAAATTATTTACATTTGTTTTGTGCACATTATTTAATCGAATTACTTATTACTTTCTCGTCCATATTCTCAAATTAATGACGTTATATACATGTACGGCTTCAATCAATCCATTTAGTCCACTACATTGTATTTGGTAAGTGCTTTATTCATTTTGCCGATGCAGTGTAAGTCAGACAAATGTTGCTTGAAAGGCACTAAAAGTGTTTGAACTTACGCCGTTATGTATAATATTTATTGTTATCTTACTTTTCTTGAAGTAGTAAACAGACTGTTTAACAGGATGCAAGACATCGTCCTATGATGAAACCATTTTCGGAAATCACCTGATCATAGAATCAGTCATTTTAGTGTTTATGTCGTCAATGGCACTGTAAAAGTATTTAATTAGCTAATAGACTTGTAGGCAGATAACTTTCATATGCAAAGCGTGATTGTTCCTGCGTCATAGTTGGAAAATAGAGATGTTGTTTTTCAGAATTTACATGTATATCTAAAATATTGAAATCTCCCATTTAGTTTTACGTTGGTATAGACACAAAATGGCAGACAGATTTATCAACTAAAGTTCTCATTTAAACCGTTTTTGATAGTTCTATTACTGTCTTCAATGTTTATGAACATTAGAACGGAATTGTTTTTCCCTTTAAATATAAAGTAAACTCAAACATTTGACTGATTTGTTATTTCTGTGCTTTTAGATAATTTTCGATACAATATTAATACCAGTAAAGGTCATGGAGGTATACAGTATATAGTTATTGGGTTAAAATAATGTATCACATTTCCCAAAGATTGAATTAACTTTATTTCATCAAAACCTAAAAGGTTACCTTTATTTCACCAAAACCTAAAATGTTTTTTTTAAAAGCCAGTTATTATCACCTTTCTTACAACACAAACGTATATTTCTATACACATTTTTAAAATACACTAATATTGTTGTTATTATTAACGTGTATACGTTTATATAAAGGGATGTTCTCCCTGTCAGATCACTATACTGTTGGTAGACTTTTATTTCATTTATTACCAATATAATTAATTTTCTATAGAGACTTTTGGTGCACCACTGCAAACAACAAACCCTAATTAGGCGTATAGTTCAATCACGTCCATTTCTGGGGCCTCAATGGATGAGTGGTTAAAGTCGCTGACTTCGAATCACTTGCTCCTCATAGATGTGGGTTCGAGCCTCACTCGGGGCGTGATTATTTCATGCGAGGAAGTCATACAGCTGGCTTATGGAGGTCGCTGGTTCTTTCCAGGTGCCTTACCTGGGCCACCAATCAAAGCTGGAAATAGCCATTTGACGTCAGTGCGACGCTAAACCGACTATAAACAAAAAACAAACAAAAAAAAGACAAAAACAACAACAACAAAATTTCGTCCATTTCTATTATTTCCCCGAGTATGTCCAATGCTTGTTTTGTGCCAACTTTTCGCCTTTTCTGAATACAACATATTTAGTCTTATCAACGACAAAACTCGATTTTTCATTTTTAACAATATTTCCTAGCAATATTCTGTCAGTAAATCCAATTGGGATTAAAACCCCTCACTCAAGAGAATACAATTATCTGCAACATAAATTGTGTCGGTGTGGCTTAAAATTCAACGAAAACAAAACAAACCTGTAAACTTAAGTAAGAGTGTAGAACAAAATCTGATTTTAGAAGCAAAATGTGATGATTTTGGATCGGCTATAGTGTCCAGGGCTTGTCAGGTAAACTGAAACATTTATTTTCTTTTTTCAAACCTTTGTTAGTTTTTACCATTTTTACCATTTTCAGGTAATTCATTTGAAAGTGGAACGTCTTATTTTCAGAAAGCCAACATATATAATCGGCGATTACCGGCTGACAAATGTTGACTACTGTAAAGGATAATTGCTGAGCAAACAACAAAACAAGTGGAAACAATTGTGATCAATACATCAGCCGCTATGAATAAATTCTGGCAATTCTGACTTTTTCATTATTACATTGTCAATTTTCTAATACATTCTATTTGAAGTACGAGATCCACAGCCAATTATTTTTGTCGATTTTGCATATTGAATTTTGAACTTTCCAATTAACGAAGGAGGAAACTCTAGAATTACAAAATTATTCACTGAATTGTAACACAAAAGAGAAATGGTTTAAACAGCACCAAATACAATAGATTCAAATTTCAATTTCATGCAAACATTCAGTCCATTTATTATTAAAGAAATGGAAACAATGGACTAGAAGGACAATAAACGGTTGGTTGGTTTTCGTTTTAATTAATTAGTGATGTTGACACAAATACTATTATATTTTACAGATCAATATAAGACAGCTTTAAAACAAATACAGTCCAATTATTAATTTTATTTAAAGTTGTTATGCAGACGTAATTCGAGAACATATAAAAGCAAAATACCTAGGTTTAACAAGCTTTAACCTTTAAAGAAGACAGTCAGTGCATTTTGGATCAACCCATTAAACACGAAGTCCTGTAGATACTTCTATGATAAAAAATACCATATTGAGCAAACAACATTACCTACCTATAAAACTGAAATTGAATATCACTTATGTTAATCAATGGACACGTTTTTATAACACAATATGTATCAGCCCCTTGTTGTACCCGCATTTTTATTGAACTCAAACAAATCAATCAAGCACACGATATTAAAACTTGCATATTTGACTCTTCCAGGTAATAAAATTATTACTATATTACCAGAAAAAGTATTAGATTTTACTCAGTCGAAAAGGCATATTTGCTCTACACATCGACATATGAGTCAGAAACAATTGTCGTTATGTTGATGGGCTATTTACGTAATATAAACATAGCACCTTGCATGAAAGCCTGAAAACACAACAGTATTTCATTGCCCTTTTCCAAGCGATTTCAATCAATCAAATGGTGCCCTGCAGAGTTAGCTTCCCTGTCCTAAATAAAAAATATAAATAAAACAAATCCTAAAATAACTTGTAATTCAAACAACGTTTTTATTTGCTGTCGAGAACTTGTCGATGTCCGGGCAAAGGCAAGATTAATACTGCTGCGCCGAAAAAAAAGCCAGTTGATTGACGTTGCAAATTTCAAGGATTTATCACCGGCATCTGTGTGTACAACTGTACAACTGAATACAAATCTAATTAAAAGAGGACAAAACATATCGAATAAAAACGGATATTTCAAGCAGCCGAATGAATATTGATCTGCAGCTGAATTCATTACGGGTCCTAGATGATACTTGGAAAAAGTGGAAGTAGTCAGTGACTGATTTCAGAATCTTGTGGCCGAGAAAGACGACGCGATTGTTAAAGCTGAAAATGAAACATTCTCATGCAGGAAGAATAAATTGCTCGTTGAGGATACATGTAAAAGGAGACAAGCTAAAGAAGGGAGCACGACAAAACATCGACAGACAAAACTTCGACACGACAATCCATCGACACGACAGAACATCGACCCGACTACATACCGAAAGACATTTGGTCGAAATGTCGTGTCGATCACCTGTCGCGGAATAATTGAAGTTGTTGATTGATAATCCGATGTTATTAAAATCAGATCATCTTTCTTAAAAGACTCTGTACGATACACCAGTTCAAATTTAATAAAATGCTATATATAATTATGTCTTATGGTATGGCATTAATTTCCGTGACACAAAATATACTTAGTTTTAATGTGATAAGATTCTTATTGATAAGTTTTTTTCTTAATTGAAAATTTTATGGTCTGCAAATCAATAGGAGACAATAAAATTTGCAGTGGTCCATCTGGTTAGAAACGTTCTGTTTGAAATTTATTATAAATTTTTTGTAGCAAACGAAAATCAATGCACATTTATATCATCTGAATTATTATTATATTTGTTAAATTAATGGAATTTTCTGCAACAAAATTACTGAATAATTAATTATTTCGTTTAAAGCTAACTACGTCTATTTAATACGTTAATGTTAAGATGCATTTATCCACAAAACATAAGGTTAGCAAATCAATACTGTGGAACTTACGGTTTGTGTACTATATTATTCATATGTGTGAAATATATGTGACACCATTTAGGGGATGAAGTATGCGGAAATAATGAACATTACTATCAGGGTGTCGAATAAGCGATTAGGTAATGATAAGATAATTAACATGCCTATGGAGGGTCCGCTCATTGATATAATACGTAAACACTAGAAGGGAATTAAGTTTGTACAATGACAGGGAAATGATGAGATCTGTTTGCAGCTTGATAAGTGGTCAGCGCGGCCCGGGAGCCGCATTAGCAGTGCAGTCTTGGCTTTATAACATTTTCTTTATTTTCAACATTCGAACTGATATGACAGACATTTAATCCGCTTAAGTTTAGACACTGCTGTTGATTATACCATTGAGGAATTTATGGTGCGACGTTAACCTAGTCTTCATACTTTGTCAGGAGACCCATTGATCTTGCTCCATTAAATGACAAAAGAAACACTTTTAATAACAGCTGCATATCTTAGTTACCGATCCTACCTGTTTTATTGTCCATAGACCCAAATATCTGATTCTCACATTTTTCCCATGGGCAATTTTTAAACTGTTACCGTTGTCTTTTTAGAAAAAAATAACGTCCAAATAATTATTCTATCTTTAAATTAATATTTTTTTTCGCAACACTTTTGGAAATTACATTCTCACTACTCGGCTCTCATCAATTTCACTCATACGATATTCCCTACAATTGTCACAATCAAAATTCAAAGTTCATTTTATATACAATTTTAAGAAAATAGAAACAAAGTGACAGAGACATGTGCTTTATTTGCCAGATGTGTCAATTCTTTCATTTTCAAACCTATACATTAAGTTGGACCAAGAAGCATGTCGAAAATATACATTTTATGATTAAATGCCGCATCCCGCGATACAGCTAAGTTTGGTATTAAAGACATTCTTGCCATCGTTGGAATAGCAGCCCCTTTTCTTTACACATTGTTCCTTTTTTCTGTGGTACGTCCAAATTTCTTGCTTGAGTGCATTAGGACAGTTGACTAAATACTCTTTTGCATCCTGGTTACATTCTGTAAAACAAAATAATGACAGGGATAAAATGAGTAATGGAAAGGAGTGAATAATTCTGTAACGTTTTTATAATTTTAAATGATGTTATCTTGTGTACATTTCACAATAAAACATGACACATGATTGCAATTAATTGTTTCTCCGACGTCTTAAGATGTTTACGGCTCTACATCGTCTCTGTACCCTTAGATTGATATAGTAGTAAATTCAGGACGAAGAATTATGAATAATTCAAATCTCCCTGAAAAACAATTTAAGTATTTTATTAAAATGCATAACTCAAACTGTAATGAAAGACTGAGGAAGTATTTGATTCGGATCAAGATATCATCTGTATATTGTCAAATAATTATGTTATTTTTCACTGGGGGTTGGGGTTGGAGGCGCTGCAGGTAACCCAGTTAATTATCTCTATAAATGGTTTGAAAGGGGTCGGAGAGCCATCCACCTATTAACATTGATTAATCTTACAATATAATTTTGTAGAATGTATGTAATGAATCTCAGCAAAATACCTGTTTAGATACATACACAAAAATGCATATATCAAATCTTAGCCTACTTAATATATAGAAATATGGGGAATTTCACAGACGATAGGATGTTTTCAGAAATGGACCTCAAACTCGTTTGCATGGAAAAAAGGTACAAAGCTACCGACCAAAAAAAAAAAAAAAACAAACAAATTATTATTGTTTTCATCTCAGTCTTAGAGAGAAATAAAGTTATTTTAAGAAAAACACATTTGAGTTGTCTTTATTTACCTGGCGTTTTCAATTTGGTTTTCACAATGAACATTTTTATTATAATACTGAATTCATGGCCGATCTATTCTACAATACTTAGGAAACTTTAACGGAAATTCATTTGCAAAAAAGACAATTAAATATATTAAAGACTACATCTACAGTACCCTTTCTTTGAACTACTTTCATAATACAATAAAAACTTATTCAAAATAATTGGCAAAAATATTGATTTGATGTTCAAAATATTAAAAATATACAAAAATGCCAATTTATGTAAAATATACTAAACATGTTTACTGAAGACGAAAATAAAATTACTCCTTAGGGTACTCATTCTGTCTGAAATATGTGACTTCAAGGAAAAATCATGATAAAATTTGATTATAAATATCGTCTTAAATATCTTCAATGCAGTTAGAAATGTTCACTTACGACTAAATAAAGCCGATGTTACGGTTGCGACTGCGAGCACAAGAATGGCAACTTTCAGCATTGTAAAAATTTTGCTTCTGAAAAGATAAAATGATTCATGTATAAAACACACTAAACAAAACATTTTACAACTTGGTACTGTTAAAAATAACATAACAACTTCAAACAGAAATGCTTTTAAATTGCCGTACTGGTCTGATTATTGCTATCTTAAGCCACTGAGAAGCTTTATGACTTAACTAGAAAGGGGTACCCTTGGCCAAGTGGTCGAAGTTGATGGCTTTGAATCACTTGCCCCTACCTGTTAGGCTTCAAGACCTGCTCTGGTCTTCATGGAGGAGCCATCAAGTCTGTTGGAAGGTTGATGGTTGCACTTTAGTCCCAACCCATATCAAAATTAATGTCATGTAGTCATAAAGTAATTGAAAACATATGAACAAGTTGAACATTGACAACTAGGAATCAAACTGAATGCGTTATTTGTCACGATTTGTCAGCTTTTCATAGATATAGTTTAAAATATCCTAGTAAATAATTAATGTCGAATCATAACCCTGAAATATATCGATTTATGTTAAAAAGGGCACAACTTTTAACATTTATTGGGGCATCTTGGATGTATGCTAATTCTGTAAAAATGGAAAGCTTTATGAATCTCACAAACCGCAAAATAATTGACTAATATTATGGTAACGCCAAATTGATATACTGTTAAAATGTCAAAAAGTTAAATGATCATATACGCAGTCAAAAATACTGTAAATGGAAACATACTTGCTTTGTTCAACCCGACGGAATTTTCCTCCAGCAGAAAGAAGTGAAAAGTCACAAAAAATCTTAGTATTTATATTGTTTGAGCACCCTTAAGGCGCTTAAAAGTTACATCAGATGCCACAGATGTCGCGGAGATTCTGTGTTTTATGTGACCCTGTGCAAAAACTGCTATATATCATTGTCATTCGGGAAAATAATGCTCCGGTTTTTTTCTTTATTTGTTAGGAATGATTTGTTATTTGAAATTGCTTCAAGCAAAACCTTGAACTCAAGAAATCTCATTCACAACAAAAAGTTATAAAAATAAATTATTACTGCTTTGTTATCCGCAAGCAATATTGCGTTTTCAGCGCAAAATTGTTTTGAGTGTAAGGACATATGTTTCCCATCACGGCGTTTCTGATCGGCATCTGGTTCATGCCTCGCATCAAAATTCAAATGAAAATTATTCAAGCCGCTGTCTGTTTCTGTACATGTATTTCATTTGCTTTTCCTTTGATCTTATAGTTTCGAACCATCAAGTCTTACATACGTTTGAAATGATTACTTTCTGCAATTGTCATGTGTAAATGTAGTTTTAGAACATCAGGTACTAGTTTTATCAAATACAGAAGGCAATTAAGACCAAAAGAGAATGTCGATCCCCAGGTATTTACACTAGAACTATTACCAAAATATTTTTACTGGAGCAACAAAGTTTTTAGTTTTTGTTTTTGTCGACCAGTAATTTTAACAGTGTTTAATCACATTTTCACGACCTTTCGGCAAAGGTTGTACACATATTTATTGGACATTGATTATATTGACCAATATTAACAAAACGCGATAACTGTGGCCTTTATTTACTAATACCGGATCAACCCATAACAATGAAATAGGGAATCAGGTGGACACATTACATGACAAATATCTTATATCGCAAAATCGATGTAAATAGCGGCGTGGTCTAGTGGTTAACACGTATGATTTGTAAGCTTACGATGCTGGTTCGAATACGGGACGAGCTACTTTTTTACAATTTTCTAACACGTTTTTACCTGGAGAAGAATGCAGGTAAAACTATTTGTATCATGAATTTCTTGTGCACTTATACTAAGTACATATTAATATTTTTCAGAGGATCTCATATTAGAATCGATATTAAATTTATTAACATTGCAAAATGAATAGAGAAAACTCTTGCAAGAATGAAAGCAAAAATAAATACAAATTTAAAGATGATATAAAAAAGACCTGCAAAAATAGAATTAGTAAAATCATTTTTAAAAAGAAGGACTCGAACCTACACCATACAAACATAAAAAAAATTGAGATCCAACACACTATCCACTTAACTACACATCTGTTATGGAATGACGCATCGTGTCTAGAGTAAAGAATATACTAGAATATACAAATTAACACCACTTATCGGAAAATACACCTGCTTTACCTGTTTTTGGATTTTACCAAGTACCGTTAAAATAAAATTATCGCGATCCATTAATAGGTAGACTGCATGTGATTACAGGATTAACGGTTATATTGATACGCATAAAGAAACATCACGCACCCCTCATTTTCTTAACAGAAACTCATTACTTACAGTTAAATGACCCT
This sequence comes from Mercenaria mercenaria, assembly GCF_021730395.1. NCBI lineage: Eukaryota > Metazoa > Mollusca > Bivalvia > Venerida > Veneridae > Mercenaria > Mercenaria mercenaria. Next base: position 40,870,038 of record NC_069378.1, read on the forward strand.
TGTGGGAAAGGTCAGTTTTGATGTAATCAACAAGTTGAATAGTTTGACATTATAATATCTTCAATTAAAACGATTTAATTCATTACATTTATTCGTAGTGATCATTGTAACTTTCAAGATATATATTTCATGACACTGGCGTGTTTTTGGGGAAATATAAATCTTATTCCGGACCTTTTTGTGGCTTGAAAAAGACGCCCGCAATAGAAACAGCAAAGACGGTCGCTTTTATACGTATATGTCAGCAATGTGCTGTTTCATGTAAAAGCCAGACCCAATAATATCCTAGCCTTGATAACGTATCTTTTTACCTGAACCCCAGTTTATTTTAGACGGATTTAACTCGGGATCCTCTCTTTTTTTTCTGTTACAGCTTTTAACCAGTATTCTATTATGTTAGGGTGTTTAGTTTGAAGAATCTTTGTATCAGTATATCCATAAATGAAAGAGTTCTAGACTAGATGAAGTGTATATCTAGATCGTATATCTGTAAATGATAGGTATCTATTAATTTTAAAATGGTTTTAGTGTTTGACCTGCCAGCGTTTTCTGTGTCTTTAAATGAAGTGTGTGTGCTAAATACTATTTTCTACTTTCTAAAATTATGATAGTTTGCTTTCTTCTTGTTTATCTTTTACTTCCATCTATTCACAATACTCGGCTTAAACACCTAAGTAGTTAATGTGAACTCTTCCGTTCTTTTCAAAAGAAAGTTCTCACAGTACCATTTATGTACATGCTAAAAAAGAAAGGGGACAGAATCTAACCCTGTCTGACATCTAATGTTCAATCAAAACGTTTACGTAATGAGTCGAAACGTTAAATGGTTGATTTAACATTTTTTTGTGTATTCATATACATTTGTATTTACATTCACCTTGTATTTGATCAGTTTATACCATACACATTCCCTAATTATATGACTTCTTCTCGGCGATATATGACCATTTTGTGTCGATTCGCCGTAAAATCCAACTCACTCACTCACTAATTACAAAATCAAACTGCCTACTGGAAGGCTACAAAAGCGCAAAAAGTTTATCTATTTTAATGGTACATAAACATAGTTTCAATGCATATTACGGTATCGATCGTGTTTATCTATTTTGAAAACCGGCCTGTGTCTATGGCAAGCCAATTGTCCAATAATTACGTGAACCGGGCGTGAAACCCGGTTCACGGTCGAAAAACTAGGATTAACGATCGATAAACTAGGTTTTTCGAACATAAAACTAGGTTTTTCAAATACTAACCTATATTTTCGATTGAAAACATCAGATACCGGGCGTAAACCATACTTTACGCTCGTGAACCAAGGTTTACGTTCGATAAACTAGGTTTCTCGATTGAACTATGAATTTCGGTCGTTATCCTATGTTTACGACCGTAAACTTGGGTTTAAGAACGTGAACCTATGTTTACGAGCGTGAACTATGGTTTACGACGCTATCCTATGTTTTCGCTCGAAAAAATAGGTTAGTATTTGAAAAACCTGGTTTTACGCTTGAAAAACCAGTTTTATCGAATGTGAACCTAAGTTCACGCTCGTAAACCCAAGTTCACGTTCGTAAACATAGGTTCACGCTCGAAAATATAGGTTCAGGTCCGTAAACTATGGTTCACGGTCGTAAACATAGGTTCACATCCGTAAACATAGGTTCATGGCCGTAAACCCATGTTCACGCCCGAAATTCATTGTTGATTCTATAATCCTAATATATCGACCGTAAACCATGGTTTACGTTTGATAAACTAGGTTTCTCGATTAAACTATGAGTTTCGGTCGTTTTCCTATGTTTACAATCGTTATCCTATGTTTACGCTCGTGAACCTATGTTTACGACCGTGAAATGGGGTTTACAATCGTGAACCTATATTTACGAGCGTGAATTATGGTTCACGGCGTTATCCTATGTTTTCGCTCGAAAATATAGGTTAGTATTCGAAAAACCTAGTTTTACGTTCGAAAAAAACTAGTTTATCGATCGTTAACCCTAGTTTTTCGACCGTGAACTAGGGTTCACGTAATTATTAAACAATTGGCTTGCCATATAGTTACACATCGATAAACACGGTTTTACGATGGTAAACTGTAGTTCACGGCCGTAAACCTAGGTTCACGCTCGTAAATATAGGTTCACGACCGTAAACATAGGTTTACGGCCGAAATTGATAGTTGATTTCATAATCCTAGTATATCAATCGTAAACCATGGTTTACGTTCGATAAACTAGGTTTCTCGATTGAACTATGAATTTCGGTCGTTATCCTATGTTTACCACCGTTAACTAGGGTCTACGAGCGTGAACCTACGTTTACGAGCGTGAACTATAGTTTACGATGTTATCCTATGTTTTCGTTCAAAAAAATAGGTTAGATTTTGAAAAACCTGGTTTTACGTTTGAAAAACCTGGTTTATCGAACGTAAACCTAAGTTCACGCTCGTAAACCCAAGTTCACGTTCGTAAACATAGGTTCACGCTCGAAAATATAGGTTCAGGTCCGTAAACTATGGTTCACGGTCGTAAACACAGGTTCACGTCCGTAAACATAGGTTCATGGCCGTAAACCCATGTTCACGCCCGAAATTTATTGTTGATTCTATAATCCTAATATATCGACCGTAAACCATGGTTTACGTTTGATAAACTAGGTTTCTCGATTGAACTATGAATTTCGGTCGTTATCCTATGTTTACGATCGTTATCCTATGTTTACGCTCGTAAACCCCAGTTCACGCTCGTAAACCGTAGTTTACGAACGTGAACCTATGTTTACGACCGTGAACTGGGGTTTACAATCGTGAACCTACATTTACGGGAGTGAACTATGGTTCGCGGCGTTATCCTATGTTTTCGCTCGAAAATATAGGTTAGTGTTCGAAAAACCTAGTTTTACGTTCGAAAAACCTAGTTTATCGATCGTTAATCCAAGTTTTTCGACCGTGAACTCACGTAATTATTGGACAATTTGGCTTGCCATATGTGTCTCAGTATTAACATCTCCCTTTTAAATTTCATAATTTAAAGATTTTCCTAATGTGCTACTACATTTTTGTACACTCCTTTAATTACTTCCCAAATGGCTTTGCAGTTTGTATCCTAGTGTCATAGAATTCATTTATATTTATTGTATTCATTTTACGGTCATAAATATTTTCTGCCTTATGACATTTTTTTTTATTCTGCCGTAGGTTTTTGTGAAATTTATTCAGTTACTGTTTGTTTTACATGTAGCAAATCTAAAGAATGATGTTCAAAATAAAATTGAACTGCTCTCGCTTTAATGCACACTCATCGTCATACCAGATTTCCTGTTTTACTTGACTGGGTCTATCCGATGATTTCTGTAAGTTGTGTTTATTTTATTATGTTATCATCTGTTTTTCTCTAAACTAAAGATATTCAAAACAAAATAGAACTGCTTTCGCTTTTATGCATACTCATCGTACATGACTGGATTTATCTGATGATTTCCGTAAACAACGTCCATAATAAAAAAGTGTAAAATATTACTGTCAATATCTAATTACCATTCGTATTATTCATGCCGTTAATTAACATACCCAGTGACGATTTAAATTTGTTTATTTTATATTAATTTACTTTGCTACAGCCCCACCCGTAAGGCCATACCAAATTGATTAATAGTTCTTTGGAAAATTAAAAAAAAAATTGGAGCGGGCGAGCGAATTTTTTTTTTTTTTTTTTTTTCTCAATTTTGATTTTTTCAGAGGCGGGTAGATTTTACATGGAGCGAGCGGGCTTTTTTTATTTTTTTCCCAGCTTGGACCCTTGAAGAGGCGGTTATGATTATACATGAAGTTAACATTTCTTTAGAAATAACACAGAAATTAAACATTTACAGTGTGGGTAACACAGTATATAGCTTTTCTATTATGTTTTAAAGACTACATGAATGATTTTGCAAATAAATTCTTGCCAGACCTCACTGAATCACTTTGTTTTTTTTTAGTTATAATTTCTAAGGGACGAGTGTCTTATTTCTAATTTTGATTTTTCTACATTAATCTGAAGGCCTGCCTATTTAACGGCACAGCATGAGGAATATTTAAGACAAAACAGGCACATGTGTGGAATAACATTTCTTCTGAAACACAGTTAGATGGCTTCGGCACATGAACAACTTTGTGCCCCTAGTGGAACTCCAACCCATAGAGGTGAAGGGAAGTAATAAACCACTTGACCAGTGAGACCAAACAGAGTTGGTCATACAGATGCTTTGGCATTGCTCGAATCCCTTTGGAATAATTTCTTAACAGATCAGGCTAGCTTATGTTTTTGTGGTGGAGATTCATTCAGGCAAAAATGATAACAAGACTGACAAAGAATGATCCCAATATGGCCACCCTTAAAGTGTTATATGGCCACCCTTAAAGTGTTGTTTGTTTTGCTTTGACTGAACTAGAAATTTAGAGTTGGGGAGGTCTGTTTTTTTTTCAGTTTTTTTTCCGTTCTATCAATTCACAGCCAAGTAATAGACAAACAGGCAAAATTGGGGTTACAAAAGGACAGATTTTATATCTACACTACTTATTTGAAAAGCTAAACAATTTTTAAATTGACTAAATGTGTTTCGATAGAATATCTGACTGCTGTATTAAAGAAGTTACGTCCAAAAAGATTTGGGCCTAGACAATGTGATAGGTCGGTCAGGGTCTGTGAACAAACATTTTTCTAAGATAGTAGTCGGCCTCAGCTTTGGGCTCTAGATATAACATAGATAGTAGTCGGCCTCAGCTTTGGGCTCTAGATATAACATACTGAACTAAACAACTGATAACAAATGGTTTGAAAACTATATCTGAACAATATTTCCAAATATTTTTAACTGCATCCCCGTGCACGTCTTACAAGTCGGGCTTCGTTCCTTTCACTGTATTGAACAAAAGTAGAACGTGCCTACTTCATTACCTACCGACACATCGAAGGCCATGTGTGGCACTAGCACAGACACTCCAGATTTAAAACAAATGATGAACAACACCATAATTCCTGACTTTTTGAGTTTTGGTCATCAGTAACATGTATTACGGACGCATGAAATCCGATCAATATCACTTTGACGCATTAAAACAGCGATAAAACCTGCTTTGCCGTTATTATTCCGGACCGCGTAATCGGGAAAAAAAATATTTTTTTCGGAGATTTTTATGTACGTGCGGGCGGGTGATTTTTATTTTTTTTCTCGGGGATGAAATTATTGATGCGGTAGTTCCGCCGAACGACATATCATTTTGGTATGACCTAAGTAAAAAGTCAATATAGGGTTTCTTCCACTGAGCAAAAAAGATATAGAGCAACCCGACAGTTTATTTGGTTTTATCTCGCCTCCTACAAGTTTCTTGCATTTCTGTTGGTCAGTAGACGTCACGTGGAGACAGAATATATTCCATATCCTGCAAATTAATTTGATATGAATTTTGATTTTAAAAGATGGCTGCCGCACCGCTGACGTAGTTGAATCCACTCAGATTATTAATTAGCTCCAGCTATAGATATCGTTTCCGAGAGTAAATTTAGTGTGTTCTTGCCGTTTTCATTCATTTAAAAGAATCTTAATGCATTCCCTGAAGTTCAATACAAATTAAGTGTTTAAATCTAAACACTAGCTCATTACAGGTCCATTAGAAATAGCAACACACAAGCGGAAACACTCTAAATAAGACATTTTGACATACTCACGGACAGATGTAAATTAGCCTCAAAAGGTTCATCCCTTTACACTACGTATAGCAGTCTAAACAATGTTGTATCCAAAATGAATTTACTCTTAAATGGCGGCCATGTTGGACGTTTACAGTCAAAATTCTTACATTGTCCGAAGCTACCGCTGTGCGAAATTTAGTGGTGATTTTGTCTGGTTTGTCTAGATCTTTCAAAACTGGCACATACTATAAAAAGTTGATAAATAGTGAAATTAATAAAACAAAATATAATTTTAGTGTATATTTTACTAGACTAAGTTATTTTTCTTAACTATATAATTATGTGAATATAGCATAACGTACAAGAAACATAGAATACACAACTGTAAATAGTTCTTCAAATTTCATATATTGTGAAGTTGCGCAGGAACTGTATACATTGAAAGTATTTCGACCTTACACAGACGCAATAAATATCTTCTTAATCTCATTCCAGATATTGAATTATTATTTGCATTCATGCTGTAAATATCGTACTCTGTTAGTTCCATTCACATTTTATATACAAGACAGGTACTGCTGGGCTGATTGTAATGCAATAACAACGAAGCGCTGTTAGATGTAAATAACGACTGTATTTGATTTAGATATGAATTGTTTTGTCTGATCGTTATCCAACAAAATCATCAAATGTTTTCCACTACTTGCAATAGAAATAGGCTTGTAGGCTGTATTCCCAGAACAATGAGTAAAATTTCTGCAAACAAAACGCCGTGAAAAAATATTTGTTTCATATAGCTCAAACGAAAGAAATTATTGATGTCATGATGTGTGAGCGTATGTGTGTAATAGATTGACATTCGTTATAATTCATCATAATATTATAAATTTGCAACAAAGATAATGTTTGAATTTCTAACATTTATATATTCATTTGTTTTTGATATTTAAAGAATATGTAATTTTAGACTGATAAGATTGCGAACATTTTGTAATGGAATGTACTTCCAAGATTTTGTTTTAACACATTCTTGGAAGACATATAATCCAATTGATAAATTTATAAGTTTTTACCGGAAAATTCCTAACACATATACCATCAGTGGAAATTATTATTAAAGGCAAACAATACATAAGTAGTTTTAAATACACTTCTGTGTCACTGAAATTCAGATTTTTTTTAATTGTCTAAAATCGCGTATTAATAAAGGCCCGAATACAGTCAAGATAAAATGGCATTGGCATGTTCTGTTTGTGAGCCGAGCTAACCAGTTACAGTGCAGCAACTATCACCTTGTCATGTAATAGTTATATTGTAAGGCATCAATTTCCGTCACACAAAATGTACCTAGTTTGAAGTGATAAGATTTTTATTGATAAGTTTAAAATTTATTGTTTATGGGAAATTTCACGGCAAGATAATAAAATTTGCAGTGGCCCGTCTTGTCATTAACGTTTTATTTGAAATTTATTAGAAGATTTGTAACAAATATGTATTATTATATTTGTTAAATTTATTGACTTTTCTGCAACAACCTTACTGAATGATTAAATATTTATGCGAACTTACGCGGAAATAATAAATATTACTATCAGGGTGTCGATTGCTGGATATGTAATGATAAAATACTAGTAGTTAACATGCCCATAGAGGATCCGCTCATTTGGTTGTTGGTACAAATTCGCTTAGAGATACATGTACACACGAAAGATAATTCAGTTGCCAAGGAAATGATAGGATCTGTTTGCAGTTTGATAAGTGGTCCGGGAAGCAATGTGCGTACTTCGTTTTATATTATCTTGCCTGAAAAAATGCTATGTGAGTCTCTTTTATTTTCATCATTCGAACTGATATGGCAGACATTGAATCCACTTTAGGTTAGACACTGCTGTAGACTTCACCATTTTGACTTCTATTGTACAACTTTGGCCTAGTCTTCATTCTCTGTCAGGGGACCCATTGATCTATCTTATTCTATTTACGACAAAAGAAAAAACACTTTTTATAACAGCTTAACGTGTGGTTACAGATCCCTACTGTTTAATTGTAGATAGACCCCAATCTCATTGTCTCACATTTTTTCCTTGGGCCACTTTTAGACTGTTACCGTTGTATGTTTTTAAATTACAAAAAGTAACGTCCGGATAATCATTCTATCTATAATGGTTTCGCAATGCTTTTGGATATTACATTCTCGCCATTTAGCTCTCATGAATTTCGCTCATACTGTTTTCCCTACAAAATATAAAAAAAAATACAATTAAAAGTCAAAGCTCATTTTTCAGACCATTAAAAAAAATGGAAACAAAACGTAAGAGACATAAGCTTTATTTGCCAAACGTGTCAATTCCTTACTTTTCATTCCGATACATATGTAAGAAGACAAGTTAAGAATTTATATGTTGGACCAAGAAGCATATCAAATGATACATTTTATGACTTAATGCCACAGCCCAAGATACAGCTAGCTTCGGTATTAAAGACATTCTTGCCATCGTTGGAATAGCAGCCCTTTTTCTTTACACATTTTTCCTTTTTTCTGTTGTACGTCCAAATTTCTTGCTTGAGTGCATTAGGACAGTTGACATTATACTCCTTTGCATCCTGGTTACATTCTGTAAAACAAATAAAAGACAGGGTTATAAAGGGGTATGAAAAGTGTTGAATAATTCTGTAACTTATTTATAATTTCAAATGATGTTATCTTGTATACATTTCACAATCAAACATGACGAATGATTGCAATTTGTTGTATTTCCGACGTCTTTAGATATTTACGGTTCTACAGTGTCGCTGTACCCTTAGAATAATATTATAGTAAATTCAAGACGAAAAATGTCACAAATTGACATACGGGCCTTATTTTATATGTAGTGTAAATGCAGGTATTGCATCATCTTTTTGTAAATTTTTGAGTTATTGAGGTAAATGTCAGATTTCACGCATGAAATACCTCTCATGTTTTTCTGTATTTCATAACTTAAATTTCCATGTAAATTTCATTGAATTCTGTTCAGTAATAAGAAAGTTGATATTTTATAAACTTCAGTAATTTATGTTTTTATCCCCAAAACCACTATAATGGGCCTCAAATTGTCAATTTAAATTCGCGCCAAAGTAGTTAGATTCCCCGGCTATATCGTGAATCCCGTGAAAATAGAAATAGTAAGAGTCCACGGCTTAGCCGTGAATCCTATGAAATTTAGTATTTGGCGGGACATTATCCTTTAAATAGACTGGACTAGATATGCCTTGCGCACACCACCTTACGACTTTATAGACGAATCTATGTCTGAATTATTTTCTTGCTAGAAATTTATGCTCGATCGAGGTAAGAAATTTATTTGTTAGATTTTTGTATGATTTTTGCATTACGAGTTTTATTTGGTAAATTTTTGTTCATTCTACAGAATTCTGTAACATTTACTTTTCGGCATGTGATTTTAGCTAGTTTCGGTATGTCAGGATGATTTATTAAATTTTTCAGACTTTTGTAAATTATTTGGAAAGAGGAATCTAAAATGTTTCATTTATATAAGATGTAAAATTTGTACTGAAATTTGTAACATGATATTTATAAAGTACTTTGTTTCAAAAACTTATGTCAAACATTTTTGTTAATTATGGAACGCCATTACTGCATTGTATTGTTATGTATAAATCTATATGGCAAGTCTAGTGCCATGTTTGTAATATATTATTGTAATTTGTAATTGTGTGCCAGTCTATAGCACATCTAATTAATGTCCGTTGTAGTGTATGGCATTTGATATTATATGGATGCCAACTATGATATAACGTTTGATTTATATTGAATTTTGTTAATTTGTAGTTGTAAATAATAGCTGCAGTTTATCATGTCCGTATCTATAATGTTTCATCATAAACTTTTCATATCTTTTTCATACTTTAACTTTAATCTTTAAGTAAGTAATCTTTGTAATAATGGAAGTAATAAGTGACGTATTTTAATCATGTGACGTTTGAACTTAGTAGCACATATATTTTGTATAAGTAGCACGTATTATTTATGGGAGCCTACGGAGGTATGGTGTACCCAAAGGAGCAGTTTTATGCCCTGACTTATTTGTTTTGCTATGGTGCTTACCATATGTTATATATTTTAGCTTCTTCCGCCAGACGATTTTTCCTGGTGATGTCATAACCCGGAAGTACAATGCCCGAGGTTCACTTGTCTTCACTCGCCTGGATGTGATATTCCCAGCGCAGAGCTTTCGTCCCATGGTTGTGCCGTAAACCGCAAAGACGATGATTTTTGTTATCCTCTGAAGTCAGCTCAGGGATGCAATCACCTACCACCATAGGGAGCCAACACGGAATCAACGTATTCACGGTTTAAAGGGACTGTATTTTGAATTTAGAAGCTATATTTTGTTTGTGCTACTTAAAGTTCACAATTACATTAAAGACCTGTGTCACGTCAGATTAGAATGGACTATAAGAACTTTTGTATCTAGAGATACTGAACTTTCTTTTTTTTCTTTCTTATAATCAGTTTTTTTTTTCTTTTCATATCTATTCATTGTTAATAATCATCTTTTGTAAATAAATTTGTAAATATTGTAAAGGGTGTTGATTTGTTCTGATGGTTACTGTCGCCGGTACGGCCTTTCCTGTCACATGAAAAAATTAAATCCTTCTAAGTATTATGGAAAAGTTTTATAAGTATTTTATTGAAATGCATAATTCAAACAGTAATAAAGACTGAGACAGTACTTCACGTGTTTCAGATCAAGATATCATCTTTGTATTTGTCAAATAGTTATGTGTTATCTTTTTTTCTTATTTTTGTTGATTTTGGTGGCGTGGGAGGGGGTGGAGGCGCTGAAGATAACCCAATTAATTATCTCTGTAAATGGTATGAAAGGGGTCGGAGAGCCACCCATCTATCTACCTTACAATATAATTTTGTAGAATATATATAATGAATCTCAGCAAAAAAGAAATGTTCATATACATACACATAAACGCGAAATTTAATATAAAATCTAAGTCTACTTAAAAATAAAGAGGGCCTCAGTGGCCGAATGGTGAAGGTCCCTGACTTCAAAGAACTTGCCCCTCATCGAAGTGAGTTCGAGCCACACTCGGGGCGTTGAGTTCTTCACGTGAGGAAGCTATCCAGCTCACTTATGGAAGGTCGGTGGTTCTACCCAGGGGCTCGTTCGTAATGAAATAATGCATGGAGGGGTCTTCCTGGGGTCTTTCTCCACCATCAAAGCTGGAAACTTGACATATGACCAATAATTAAGTCGGTACGATGTTAAACCAACAACAAATAATATATAAAGATATGGGGAATTTCTCAGACGATAGATCTTTTTTTCAGAAATCATTTTTTCTTGAATCTGTTATTCATAGAAAAAGCATGATAAAATATTCCTAAAACAGTTAGAAATCTTATCACTTACGACTAAATAAAGCCGATGTTACGGTTGCGATTGCGAGCAGAAGAATGACAACTTTCAGCATTGTGAAAATCTTGTTTCTGAAAAGATAAAATGATTCCTGCATAAAACACTTCAAAAAAAACATTTTAAAACTTGGTAATGTTAAAAAATAATATTGCAATTTTAAATAACCGTACACTGATAATTGCTTTGTTAGCCACTTAGAAAATCTTGTTCTTAACTAGGCGGGGGCCCATGGCCGAGTGATTGAGGTTGATGGCTTTGGCTCACTTGCCCGTACTTGTTTTGCATCAAGACCCATATCAAAATTAATGTCAGGTAGTCACAAAGTAAATGGCCACGTTTGAACAAGTTAAACTTTGACAACTAGGAATCAAACAGACTCGAGTAATATGTCACCATTCCTCAGCTTTTCATAGATTTAGTTCCACTTTGTAATATTTAGATAAAATATCCTAGTATATAATGTATGTCGAATCATTACCCTGGAATATATCGATCTATGTCAACAAGAGCACAGCTTTTAACATTTATTGGGGCAACTTGAATGTATGCTTATTCTGAAAAAAGGAAAGTTTTATGAATCTAACAAACAGCAGTTTTATACCATGGCTGTTAAAAAGTAACGCGGACTTTATCGCTAGCTTTTATATAATTTAACGAAGCAAAACATTAAATACACCATAATGATTTGCAATCCTTCGATGAGGATTATACAGTCATACAGTTAGGAGTAAGCCACCTCGAAAACAGTCACTTACAGTACCCCGGCGCACGATGATCATATTTCAACGACGTTAACAATGTCGTGACCTTATCCAAATGCTTTCATTAAGTTTGCATTAATTCATATCTGTATATTTCTTTAATTAATTCTAATAAACAAAGCGTTAGTCAAAACAAGTTGATTGGTTCGAATGCTGAAAACAGTATGAACACTTATGCCAAACATCTCGGTCTAGGTGCGCACCATGAGCGGTTGGTCTTTATCCAAGGCGTCATAGATGGGCGTCAACATCGAACCACGGATGTCTCTTTCAACTTTTGCTTTCTTTTAGCAATTTTGGATATTTGCGAATCGTTTGTACGATTTGAAGACCAAGACACAGAATGTCTTCTGCTGTACCAGTATATTAATTTCAGTTTGCGTTTGCCAATGAAACGTCTGATTATTTATGCGAGCCGATAACGACTCTACGTGTGTGTTCAACAGTAAAGTTATTTCTGCCTCCGACGTCCGAATGACGCTATACTTTCAATCTTTGTCGTTTTGGCATGTTGCTGCACACTGGCGTATTTTCGTATTTTTGACGGCATTATCTGTTGAATTCAAATAATTACAGATGAAAAAGCGACTGCGCCAGTTACTCGTAGCTATGGTAATCAAAACGGGTTACGCACTTCACATGCCATTAAAAATGTTACAAAGAATGTACCCCGAATTACACAAAGATTTGCAAATTACAATTATATATCTCATATTGCACCATACACAATAGGCGGCTTTTGACTGCGATTTTTAACAGCCCTCGTATATTTTTGTACAGTTATAAGATGTCAAAAAGTTAAATGATAAAAAAAGCAATCAAACAGATCTACTGTAAATAGAAACAATAAATTCATACTTGCTTTGTTTCAGCAGAGGCAATTCTCTTCCAGCAGAAAAAAGTGACAATAGAAAAGCTTAGTATTTATAATGTTTGAGAACCCTTGAGGCGCCGAAAGATCACATCAAAAGCTACAGATGTCGCGGACATTCCGTGTTTTATATTGCCCAGCGGTCTTAAGCTAAACACTGCTATATATCATTGTCATTCTGGACAATTATTCTCCGATATAGTTGTTAGGATTTATTTATCATTTGAAATTGCTTCAAGCAAAACTATGAGCTCTGTTCTCAAAAAGAATATATAAAGATAAATAAATTATTACTGATTTGTTATCCGCAAGCAATATAACATTTTCAGCGCTTTGAGTGTAAGGACATATGTTTCCCATCACGGCATTTCACTTTTGCGATCACTCTTCTACGTATATGTCCGCGATACGCTGTGCCATGTGACACCCCCCCCCCCCCCCACCCCACCCCGTACAAGCCAGATCAAATAATATTTCTAGCCTTCATAATGTATTGTACATGTAAAACCCAGTTTATTTTCCTAGGGTTTAACTCGTCATCCTGTCTAACACTATGTATATATATATATATATATATATATATATATATATATATATATATATATATATATATATATATATATATATATATCTTATTTTGTGTTACATTTTTAAATGGTATTCTATTATGTCATATTGTTGTGTTTAAAAAGTCTTACTAACTGTATATACAAAAAGTTTGTCCCGTCGTTGGTTCCTCATACTTCAGTCTTAGTCGTAGGAGTTTAACTAAGTGTAGGCTTATTCGTTTGTCTATAAATTGTATGTATCTGTATATTTTAAAATGGTTTTTAGTTCTTGACCCTCTTAAATGAGGCGTGTGGCCTAAATATTTATATTTACTTAAAATTTCCAATTCTTTACTTTTATAAATCAATCTAAAACTTCTTTTTAGTCAACCCCCTTTCTAAAAGCATGATATTTTGTATTCTTCGCGTTTGCCGTTTACTTCCATCTTTTACAATAGACTGTTTTACTCAATGCTAATTCCTTAACAACGAGAAACAATTTTAGCGCATGCGTACTCTACATAGGGCAAAAAGTCATGTCTGCACAATATAAATTACGTTAGAATAGTACTGTATTTCAATCTATTCGATCACTAATGAGTTTGTTTTTATAGTAACTATCCACTGAATGACAAAGGAAAATATATATAGATCTTTGCCAACCCACAGCTGATATAGTTTAACTAATGCGCATTATCTTTGATGAGTTTGGATTAATAAACATTTTTTTTTCAGCAATGTTGTTCTCGACAAATTCAGGTTAACAATAATGAAAAAAAATGAAGTAATAAAGTTTTTGTTCTATTTCTTAACATGATCTCACATAACTTACAACCTGTCGCAATTAGCTTACATGATACTTAAAATATAATTAAATATCGCAGTTGAAAATAACGAAGTCCAGCCTTTGATTTTTTTATCCAGTCATACTGATCAATTTATTAAGAATTCAAAGAAAAGATTCGATATTCGGCTTAAACACCTTAATTGTTTTGAAACCATCCACTCTTTGGAAGTCTACAAAAGTGCAAAAAGTTTATCTTAATGGTGCATAAATATATTGATGATTCCAATGTATATATATTATCCATTTTCGAAGACCGCCCGTGTCTCAATATATTTTACTCCCATATTGGTACATAGACATAATTTATTATTTTTCAATGTATACCGCTATTATCTTATCCATTTTTGAAGACCGGCATGTGTTTCAATATAAGCAAAATATCTCTCAGCCCAATTATTCATTTTTATTGAAACTTTATAATCAAAGATTTCCCTAATGTATTAAATAGCTTCGTACAGTGTTTGGACAGTCCTTTAAATATTACCATTATGACTTTGCCTTTGATATCCTAGTGTCAATGAATCTATATATGTATTCTTTTTTGCAATCATAGATATTTTCTGCCATATGAGGTTTTTATATTCTGATCTAGATTTTGTTAACTTTTCTCTGTTATCATCTGTCTTATCTAAACTAACAAAGTAGAACTAACTGCAATCGTTTTACCCACACGCATCGTCATTGCATGGATCATGTTTTACATAACTGGATCTATCTGATATTTTTTAACTTGTGATTGGAATTTTCTTAAAGAATTGTGAGAAACCTCGTCCGTCATATTCAAAACATGTGTAAAATAGTACTGTCAATATGTACATTACATTTGTGTAATTGATATCCTCAAGTAACACCTTTGTGAAGATGTAAATTTGTTTTAATTCAATTTATGTATTATTTTCATTTACTTTACTACCGTCCGACCCGTAAGTATATTAATCTTTTCATTGCCCTGAATAGTTCCTTCTGTCGGGCCGAAAAGACATGGTGCAAACGGTCTGATCCAGAATATTTGATTTTATATACTGTAAACGGCATAGTTACTTGCGGAGAACAGATTTGTACTGGTCCAGGAACTCTGGTTAGGTTAACTGCCCGCCGTTACACAACTGAAATACTGTTGAAAAGCGGCGTTAAACTCAAAACAAACAAAAAATAAACGGCACAATCCCGTCCGTAATTGACTAAATACAAATGACGTAGCACACGATATTGTTATAGTTTCTCCCAACATCAAGTATATTCACCGACGGCAGTGCCATCAACTACCCACTTTTAGCCAAAATTGTAAGGCATCAGTATCTCAGGGAAAATTGTTACCACAAATATAATCTTCTGGAAAATATGAACATTTTGGTCATAAGCATCATTTTCAACAAAATATTTTAAACTACATAGTTGGCCATTTGAATAATCCAACAACAGAAATATACAAGTACCACCCGTCTCATTAAATTTTCATTATTAGATTAAACTCGAACAAAATTTATACACATTTTAATGACAGTTTTCAGGCACCTATCCTCTGGAACAACACCGCACAATTATACAATTATATATAAATAAAATTGTGCTTCGAACAGTTCTTTAGAAAAAAAATAACCATAAAATATTATCCACATTAAATGCACAGTTTTGTTTCAAAAGCGACAAAATGTACTGACACTTCAGTATCATTGGAGGCCTTTTTAAATATATATCTAAAATTCGAATAACTGCCAAATATTTACCAGTTTCATTCGTTCCAAAATCGTTTTATTGTCAGTCTTCAGACTATGGCTGCATTTACTATAAATATAATTATGCAAGATTAAACACTGAAATAATTAATTCTGGAAAATGAATACCTTTCTGACTTGAAATGATTGTAGTTAAAGTAAATCATTCTCTGAAGAAACGTCAGTTACTATATCATCTAAGCTTGCTTATTTTATCATGATGATAATCATTAAGCCAAGAATAATTTTCCTAAACCGATATCGGGTTTCAACAGACATTGTAATAAATAAATGTTGAATTATGCATGTTCAAAATTCTCTTCAGAACTGTTGGTCGTTGATTTCGGTCAAAGACATTTCTTTCATAGAAAATTTCAGTACACGGTACATCATATCCTCGAGTCCGGATGCCGAACGACTTTTGTAGTTTCTTTCTGTATTGGTTCATGATTTAGGTAAAACTATTTTAACAGGGTTAGCTCTTTAATTGTCACTAGATTAGTAACTGACAGTAAAGATTCCCATTTGAATTTGAATTTTGTCCCTACTTGGATGTGTTCAATAATTAAACGTAAGAACTTTGAATCTTCAAAAGCAAAGTTAATCCTAGCCAAACTAGTGTAATTTCATATTATTATCATGACACACGATGTCACATATTTTAAACATTTAACTCATAACCATGACACCTTGTAGTGTACTGAAATCATAGTTTCCCAAATACTCTTACTCCTCTTTAATAACGGTTTGTACCATGTTTTACGTTTACTTAATAAAAAATTTATGTTTTCTTTTCCATTTTGTCATGCTATTATCTTTAACGAAGAGACATCTGAGCCGCGCCACGAGAAAACCAACATAGTGCGTTTGCGACCAGCATCCGTACAGTCTGGTCAGGATCCATGCTGTTCACTTTCAAAGCCTATTGCAAATAGCCTATATGCATATTGTAGGCATAGGAAATAGAGATCAATATAATTGCAACTTTACTAATCCTACCTGTTCTGTATTACAAAAGTGCTTCTGCTGTGACATTTTGATACAAGCAACACTGTATTATCTGTACTGTAAAAATACAAACTGATATTTTCATTTTCTTACCGGCTTGTTAAAAGTTATTTTTTTACCATACATGAGCTGACAAAATCATATGAAAGCAGGTTTATAGGGTAAATCAAACACGTATGAATAAATTTGTTGTGCAAAAAGGTATGATTTTGTGTCTTAAACCGTTTTTTTTCCACTCAATTCTGTAATTGCAAGGGATGAGATATCTTAAGATTAAATATCAAAACTTATGTTATTGATTTGCAAAATCATTTTTGGTTATTTCAAGGACTTAGTAATCAATTTCTAAACTTTAATCAATGTTTTCTATCGTTGAAAATTTTAGGGTCTATCTCTATATATTGATTTTGATATATATATATATATGATTATAAATACAAGCAAAATAATCATAATACATTTCCTGAAGTTCAATTAATATGAGCCGCACCAAGAGAAAACCTACATAGTACATTTGCGTCCAGCATTGGTCCAGACCAGCCTGCGCAGTCTGGTCAGGTTTCATGCAGTTCGCTTTCAAAGCCTAGTGCAATTAGAGAAACCGTTAGCGAACAACATGAATACTGACCAGACTGCGCGGATGTGCAGGCTGGTCTGGGTCCATGCTCGTCGCAAATGCACTATGTTGGTTTTTTCATAGTGCGGCTCAATTATTGTAAAAGTGTTTAAATCTAAACACGAGCTCATTAGAAACAGCAGCACACAAGCAGAAACGCTCTAAATAAGACATTTTGACATACTCACCAACAGATGTACAGACATAAAAATGTGAAAATAAGCCTAATCCTTTTACACTAAATAAAGCAGTATAAACAGTGTTGTATCCAAAATGAACCAAAAGCTTAGCTTTAATAAAACTATTTCTAAAATGGCCGTCATGTTGAATGCTTACGGTCAAAAGTCTTTAAGTTACATTGTCCGAAGCTACTGCTGTGCAAAATATAGTGGTGATTTTATCTGGTTTGTCTATACCTTTCAAAACTGGCACATACTATAAAAAGTTAAATAAATACTGAAATGAAAAAACCAAGATATCATTTTAGTTCATGTTTTGCTAGTTATTTTTTAAAACTATATAAGTTGACATATACCATCAGTGGAAATTATAATTAAAGGCAATGATAAACAGTATGTAAACAAATACATAAGTAGTTTTAAATACACTTTAATATCACAAAGATTCAGATTAGGTTATCTTAAATCGCGTATTAATAAAGGCCCGAATACAGTCAAGATAAAATGGCATGGACATGTTCTGTTTGTGAGCCGAGCTAACCAGTTACAGTGCAGCAACTATCACCTTGTCATGTAATAGTTATATTGTAAGGCATCAATTTCAGTGACACAAAATGTACCTAGTTTGAAGGGATACGATTCTTATTCATAAGTGTTATTGCTTATGGGAAATTTCACGGCATGCAAATCAATGGAAGATAATAAAATTTGCAGCGGTCCGTCCTGTTATAAACGCTTTATTTGAAAGGACATATGACTTTTTTATATTTAGATTGCCTATCCAATAAGTGAGGGCTGAGGTAAGGCTAGACTTCCGAGAGAGCGTAAGCAAAGTAGTAAAAGATCATTTCTGAATGTATTCTAGTAATCTTTACAAGTTTGTGAACAAAATACACATGACTTTATTTACATTTTTCATTCCCATTTCTGTTGAAATGTGAACAATATCTTTTCCGTTTTAAACATTCCCCCCCCCCCCCCACTCCCCCTCCAGTGACGCAACAAAATATTTTACCTTTGTAAATAGTTAGTATATACGTGCGTTGCAAACATGGGCCTATGATACAGAGGGGAAAGAGTTCAAAATTGAAAAAAAACAAAAGCTACAGGGAGTACATCATTGTCACATAAAATATATTTGACATTTTTTGTATATGTTTACCACACCTTACATATCGATAGTTTTATTCGTTTTTTTTTGTAAATATTTCAGATATTGAAAACACTATAGTACATTTGTATATATATCGAACAGAATGTCAAAACAAATAGAAACCAGTGCATTTGTCTAGAATTCTGTCAAATGAAAATTAAGAAAATAACACCGACATACCAAGAGCTAACCCCAACGCTTTCGGAGGAACTAAACCCGACCTCCAGAGAACTAACACTGACACCCTCAGAATGAACATCGACACCCTCAGAACTAACACTTATGCCTCCAGAACACACTGCAACGTCACCGGAACCTATACCGACGTCACAAATACTAACACTGACGTCGCCAGCGCTTATCCCAACTTATCATAAAGTTTGCAACTATTGATGATGTTACTGCAATGAGGTATTCGCCAGAAGTAAAATAGTTTTGGTTTGTTGATCGGTCTTTGTTCAAATCCTAATTTATTCGCTCCATGGGGGGTTATAAAACTATGACAGAAATTGATCGAAGAACGGGAAAGCGAAGGAATTTAAAGGCAGATAGTTCCTCGTCGAATTTCATATGCCCGGACAGGACAGTTATCAGGGAGCAAAGAATGTCTTACAATATAGAATGCGATAAACCTGGTTTATTTTATGCTTATTGGTGAAATACTGGAAAATAGCAGTGAGATATAAATTGATATCACTCACAGTGCCGAACTTCTTTTTTTCCAGATAAATTATCTCCCTTGAAATATATTCTTA
Organism: Mercenaria mercenaria; assembly: GCF_021730395.1. NCBI lineage: Eukaryota > Metazoa > Mollusca > Bivalvia > Venerida > Veneridae > Mercenaria > Mercenaria mercenaria. The sequence continues at coordinate 40,889,598 of NC_069378.1, forward strand.
AATTACCTCCCTTTGCTGACTTTAAAATTACTGGATTATACTAATACTCAAGCCATACAATGATACACGAGTCATGCACTGCTAGACAATCCTATTTAGAACAGGGTAGCTATAATTAAATCTGCAAAAGAAATAATGTTACCTAAATGTCAGTATGGTTGTTTGGTCTTGCCATTCATGTATCTATGTGTATTTCCTTTACCTTTTTTCCATTGGTTCACTATCGTGTGGTAGATTTTACTGGCGACAGCACATTTAGTTGGTTGTTGTCTTAGTTAATTATCACAAGACATCAACTCAACCTTACGTAATATGCCAGCATTTTCGTCGAAGTACTTTCCCACTCCAAGCCAAGCCAGTTGTGTTCCAACTTCCATCCATTTTGTTATGCTATGCAGCTCCTAGATCAATATTTCCTAGCTATTTCTATTGAATCCCTGATGATATTTTATTCTGCAGCTTGATTTTCCAAGGACTTACGCATATTCCACAGTTTTTTAGATTTTTCGTGTCGTTTTTTTTTAATCTGACCTTCAGCGTGTGTTTGGTAAACAAAGCAAGCTTCCGGTTATTCAACGAACTGACGGATTGACCCGAAAAGTTTTAAATATGCCTCTACTTAACTACCGGCATTTGTCAATGTCTCTGTTAGCCGTGGACTGTGTATTTTTTACACAAAATATTTAAATGCAGTTTTTGTTTTGTTTTTTTTAAAAATGGCGTCGTGTTGATTTAATGAACCTAATCACCAATATTCGATATTAATGTGCCTAAGTGTCCATGGTAATTTAGCGGATGTATCACACAGTAGCTTAAATAAATCCGAATTTCGTCATGAAATATTGGATTTATATGAACATTTATGTACGTAATAAACAGAAAATTCGTTGATTTTCACAAACTAGCATAAAATAAAAAGAAATAGTTAGTAATATAGATGCAGTTGCTAACGTGTCGTCACTGCCAGAAAAACGATAGAACCTTAGCATCGATGGAAAGAAGATTGCTCCTGGCTTTGGTGAAAATGCAGGAGAAATAGATTTGTTTGGACATCATCAATAGTTGCAAACTTTATGACATCCAGAAACAACTGTAAGGATATATGGTTGACTGGAAAGACTTTGCTTGAAACTAAATTGAAAAAGACACCCATTCAGAAGGCGACCTTGTTTTGCCAAATAAGATGTGACACAAAATGGAAGGGTTTGCCTATGTAAAACAGCTTTCTGGATTGTTGATTCTTCTGTTAATATCTGTTCCTTCTCTTCAATTTCGTCTTCAACTTACAATTTTTCAAAACTGTTTTCATAGTGTTTGGGGCATTCATCGCCTTCATTTTTTATGTTGATTTCCGGAACAATTTCATCAAATACTTCACTGTGAACAGATTTAGTTTGAGTGTTCACTTTTGACATTTTTTCTTAGAGGACTGTTATTAATATCTTTCTTTGGCGAAATAACGAGTTTTCCAGACTCGTTGATATACACTTCGTCAAGGCCACAGGCAACTTCTTTACATTTAGCTTTGAATGTCCGACATCGAAAACGTAAGAAATGGCACCTGAACTAACTGAACTACAGGAACAAAGTATTATCTCACTTCTTCCGAAAAAAGATAAACCATTAACTAATATCAATAATTGGCGACCAATATCTCTCTTAAACGTAGACTAAAAAATAGCATCGAAATCAATAGCAAATAGAATGAAAAAAGTACTTGATGATATTATAAATAAGGATCAAACTGGCTTTATTAAGGGACGATATATTGGTGAAAACGTACGAATCTTATATGATGTAATAGAAAAAGTAAACAATGATAATGAAGAAGGATTAATATTTTTCTCAGACTTTCAAAAAGCCTTTGATAGCATAGACCATAACTATATTTTCAAATGTTTAAAATACTTCAACTTCGGTGAAACACTTATTAGTTGGATAAAGCTGTTTTACAGAGACGCAAAAAGCTGCATCACCAACAATGGGCATTTTTCTGATTTTTTTAAAATAGAAAAAGGTGTAAGACAAGGCTGTCCACTTTCACCTTATCTATTCATAATAGGCATTGAAATACTATCACAATATATAAATAATAATAAAAATATAAAAGGACTTAAAATTCTAAATACTGAAATGAAACAAACACTTTTTGCTGATGATGCAAGTTTTTTCTTAGATGGCACAGAAAGGTCCTTTCAAAATCTTATCACATCATTTGAAAAGTTTAGTCAGATATCGGGTTTAAAATTAAACATATCAAAATGTACTGTACTGAGGATAGGGTCTTTGCGGCATACAAATATAACCTTTTGCAAAACAAAGAAATTTATTTGGTCGTCAAATGAGGCCTCAACTCTAGGTATACACTTAACAAATGACCCAACTAAAGTACTAGAAATTAATTTAGACCCTAAGATAGATGCATTTCAACATACACTGTACAAATGGAGAAGATGGAAACTCTCTTTAATAGGTAAAATCACAGTAATTAAATCATTCGCATTTCCAAAACTGGTATATCCACTTACAGTATTAAACAATCCTACAGAAAATAGAATTAAAAGAATTAAAAATCTCATGTTTGACTTCTTGTGGGATTCCAAACCTGATAAAATATCTCGAAATACAATTATACAAACATATGAAAATGGAGGATTGAAAATGTTAGATATAGACTGCTTCATAAATTCAATTAAGGCTAGCTGGGTAAAAAGAATCACTTATAAAAGTGATGCAAAATGGAATAAAATTTATAACAAAGACCTAGAAAAATATGGAGAACATATATTTAAATATAACACTTGCAAAGCAGATGCAGCTAAATTAAATTTCAAGTTCACCTTTCTTAAGGAGATAGTAATATCCTGGTGCACAATTAATTATAAATCATGTATACAAAACTACTCGAAGGAAATAATATGGAATAACTCAAATATAAAACAGACAAATGGAAACTTGTTTCTTTACAAACCTTGGTTGGAAAGAGGCATTTTATACATGGAACATATTTTTGACTTCCGAACTAAACATCTCTTAACATTTGAACAAATGCAATATATATATGGTATTGAAAATGGTGAATTTCTTAACTATTTGACATTGAGAAGAGCAATAGACAAAAAATGGGAAAAACACTTAGCTGAAGAGCAAATCAACTTAACACTTGGAACTGGATATTTAATAGATAGAATTAATCAAACTATAAAAATGAATAAAATGTTGTATGAATTACAAATTAAACAAATACACAGTAGCAACAAAAATCTAAAGAAATGGGATTCAGAATTATTAGGAGAACAAATTAGATGGAAACATGTTTTTACAATACCAACAAAGTGCACTATCGATTCAAAGTTAAGAGAATATCAATATAAATATCTAATGAGAATAATACCAAATAACAATTATCTGTACAAATGCAAACTCACAAGTTCTAGGTTGTGTGATTTCTGTTCAATGGTCCCAGAAACACAGAGGCACCTTTTTTGGGAATGTCAAATAATACAACAATTCTGGGTTAATCTACAAAGACTTCTCAGAACTAGAAATATTCAATTAGATATCCTTAGTTATAGAACAGTGTCATTAGGTTTAGAAGAAGAAACGGGTACTATAAAAAGAAATATTATTAACTTCATTTTGATATTAGCCAAATATTTTATAAGTAAATGCAAGTATAACAAAAATATACCCGAAATTGAATCTTTCAAACTTTATCTAACACGGCGTATTGGCATTGAACGAATAATAGCAACTTTGAAAGACAAAATAGATATATTTAACACAAAATGGAATGATTTTATAACTTGAACTCTTATATTTATATACAAATGTATATGTATATGCAGAAGCGCAGAATATAATATCGAAAAACATGTTCTCTCTAAACATTCTTGCTCACAAATGTTTGGGTAATTTTTCCAAATTTTCTATCCCCACTTCATCAAACAAAAACCTTTAAGTATATCAGATGACACACTATATTAATATTGGTTATATTAAGGTATTGTTATACAGTATGTTTATATTTTCATTTTTCTAACATACATTGTTAATATACAATATTTGTAAGTGTTTAAAATGTATAACATGTGCAATCTGTGTATACTTGAATGAATAAAAATGTAAAAACAAGAAATGGCACCTGTTCATTACTATGATAGCTTATGCTGTGTCACACGGAATTAACTTCTGTGTCAAACCAAGAGTCACAATGTCGGCATTTGATATTGGAATTACGAAAAAGAAACATGCACTTTATTTATAATTTATGTTGCAAATCTGTAAGATTATTCTCAAAAACATTGATGATAGCTGGTAACATATTATCGTGCCAACGATCAGAGTTTGCAACGTTTTCTGTTAGATATGGTAACGTTGTAAAGAACGTTTACGTGCTTCATTTCTATACTACATGCCCATTAATGACTGTAAAATCATGACTTGTAACAATTGAGATTCCAAGAGCATCAACACACATTATTATAGGAAAATACAAGCGTCATGTTTTGTTTCAAAATAACGTTCATTTCTTTGAATTGTGGTAAAACATGGTCTTTCTGGGTGAAATATAAATCAAACACGGGTATACTATGAAAGTAAAGTGTAACAAGGAAGATTTCCTTACCATGCCGTTTGTAAGTTTTTGTTGAAATTAAGATATTGTTGTCATGTTGTAGATATATGGAGCGACACGGTAACATAATTGTTGAGATACCGTTTCGTGTGTCGGTGATATTTTGCAACACGACATCGATAAGACTTGACTTACGTTGGAACGTAGATCTCCAGGAGCGAATTTATTAGGCGGGGAAATTACTACACTTTTCATGATTTTTATGGTTCATTTATAGAAAGGAATGCAGTAGTATTCAACATTCTTCTATGTACACGACACTGTGCCGTTTTGAAAATGTCGCATAAAAAATCTTTAAAACATCTTGGATTTAAAGACAAATTATTTATCACTAACGTGCAGGACGTTCGATTATTCAACGGACAGTTCAAGCAACTGGCGTCAGCAGACGAACAGTTTTTAGATTGCTGAAAGAACTGAGGGAAACAGGAACACTTAGGCCGCCGCAACGCTCGAAAGAGTACCTTACAAACCCGTAGATGGATTTAACAAGTCTGACATAAGGAACGAAATTCAGCAACTTTATACTCATCGCCGTCAGCTGCCGACATTGAAGAATATTTTGACTGTCATAAAAACAGAAATTAGTTATCCAGGCGGTAAATGGTTGTTATGTAAAAGCTGCGGAAGATGGGAAGAGAACAACCGATAACATAAAGGTTCTCATAGAGAAGCCCTCTATTGTCAAACAGCGACTGGCGTTTTATGCTAAGAAGAAAAGGCTGAAAGACAAGGGATATTGTCTTGTTTACATGGACGAAACCTGGATTGACACAGCTTTTACCGCCAAGAGATGTTGACAACGGGATGATCTGCCGGGTGTTAAACCCACTTATAACCGTGGACAACGGTTGATTGTTGTTCATGCCGAAAGCCGCAACGGCTTTATCAAGGGTGCTCAAATGGTGTACAAAGCATCATCATCAGCTGGAGACTATTACCATGAAATGAACGGGCAAAACTTCACGACGATCTATATAGCCCCAGTGCGATCGTGATGGACAACGCCAGTTACCACTCGATGGAAGCAGAGAAGTTCCGGACTTCTAGTTCTTAGAAGGAGGAAATTAAAGTAATTGATTAAACTTGAAATAAATCCATGTAATAAAAATAATCGTTATAATTGTTCCAATTGTATTTTGCAATACTTTGTCTTTTTGTTATTTTTCAGGAATGGCTACGAAAACATAGCTTTACCTTTGACGCAAAAACTTCTTGATTTGATCAGACTGCATAAACCAGCACCATCATATTCCGTAGACCAGACGGCATGGCCATGAAGTCCTGTGCCTTCCGCCTTACCATCCTGAATTCAATGCCATAGATTTGATTTGGAGCCAGTTAAAGTCCCTTGTTCGCCATCGGAATTTTACTTTTAGGTTAGTACAATAATAAAAGAACAAATCCAATTGTTAACATTAAAAGAAAATATGACTCTTTCATTTTACACTTGCGTTGTTTATATACATGTGCCGTTCCATCATTTCAGACTTGATGACGCACTGAATCTTACCAGCTCTGCCTTTGCGAGATTGGGGAGGACAGATAGAGAAATGCCTGTGATCACGTCGAGAAGGCGATAGAAAGATAGAAAAGATGAAATAAAATCTAAAAAGTCGATCTCTCGGAAGCACCGAGAACAATGCAAACAGTGAAAATTGCAGACTCGGTTTGATTGAGTCTGTTCATGAGCAGTAATGGAAAATGCAACACTGCTCACGCACCCTAGCATCGGCTTAAGCAGTATTCAATCTTCAGATCTAAATGAGTTGAAATCAATGATCCCGAAGGACCACAAAATATAACAACACTGAGATGAAGTAGGACCGACTTTTTACGACCGCCACACAGCATCATTATACGGGTGAACATCAGGATAGAATTGTCATTAACCTGGCAGATGACACGACTCTTTCCAATGACGGAAGTAGCACTGACACAGCCAGTATGGGTAGCACTACTGATACCGCCAGCAAAGTGGAAAGCTGAACTTCTGTTGTTTTTATTGTTTATGTACATTGATATTACACTGTGATGAATAAAACAAATAATGAAATAAATAAAAAACTAAACAAAAAAAAAAAAAAAAAAAAAAAACAAACACAATTAGGAAACTCTTAAATAAGGTACTTAGATTAATGTATTTATTTATTTTGTTGGGTTTAACCTCGCACCGACACAATTATAGGTCATATGGCAACTTTCCAGCTTTGATGGTGGGTGAAGACCCCAGGTGCTACTCCGTGCATTATTTCATCACGAGCGGTTCTCTGGGTAGAATCACTGACCTTCCATAAGCCAGCTGGATAGCTTCCTCACATGAAGAATTCAACGCCCCGAGTGAGGCTCGAACCCACATCGGTGAGGGGCAAGTGATTTGAAGTCAGCAACCTTAACCACTTGGCCACGGAGGCTCCTAAATTAATGTAAGAATAAAAGCAATAGAGATGTAACAAATTCCAACTCATGATTACGTGCGCAAAAGGCAAAAAACATATCACTACGCCAGCGCACCATTTCTAAACTATAAAGATTATTTCAGCAAATGTAGATTTCTCCGTGATATAAATAACGCGTAAAATAACGAAAACGCCCGAAAATATCGACGAAGATTAATGAGTGCCAGGTCAATACTTACGAACAATATTATGGGCACTTGGATAAAAAGAACTTAAGTACAGTTGTGCGACCAAAAGTTTTGTTCCACTTTTGTTTTTTGCTTGTAACAAAAAACTAATAATCTGCAAGGCAAAAGTTTATTTATTGTTTTAAAGCATTTTATAATAGACATACCTTAAATGCATATTCTTATTTCACTGAAAATACACATTGCACATTTTACAGAAAATATGATCCTTAGTCGCAAAATACATATATAAAACAAAGCAAATATAAAATAAAATTATTTTTGTGACAGTTTAATAGGAATATAACTTATTTATGAGTATTTGATGCCATTAATAATTATTTGTTATTGAAGTCATGAAATTGCATCTAAATTTAGTCAAAATCACTAGAATTTTGTCCGATGTCCTTTATTAGCGAATATTTGTAACAAATATGTATTGTTATATTTGTTAAATTTATTGGATTTTCTGCAACAACATTACTGAAAGATTAAATATTTATGGGAACTTATGCGGAAATAATAAATATTACTATCAGGGTGTCGAATGATGGATATGTAAATTAATGATAAAATACTAGTAGTTAACATGCCCATAGAGGATCCGCTCATTTAGTTGCTTAGAGGTACATGTACACACACAAGATAATTCAGTTGTCAAGGAAATGATAGGATCTGTTTGCAGTTTGATAAGCGGCCCGAGAAGCAATGTGCTTACTTCGTTTTATTATATCTGGCCTGAAAAAATGCTATGTGAGTCTCTTTTATTTAAATCATTCGAACTGATATGGCAGACAATGAATCCACTTTAGGTTAGACACTGCTGTAAACTTTTCCATTTTGACTTCTATTGTACAACTTTGGCCTAGCCTTCGTTCTCTGCCAGGAGACTGAATGATCTATCTTATTCTATATAATGGCAAAAATAAAATACTTTTGACAACAGCTTAACGTGTAGTTACCGATCTCACCTGTTTAATTGTAGATAGACCCGAATCTCATTGTCTCACATTTTTCCCTTGGACAACTTTTAGACTGTTACAGTTGTATGTTTTAAAATTACAAAAAGTAACGTCAGGACAATCATTCTATCTATATTTTTTTCATACGGTATTCCTATTAAAAGTCAAAGTTCATTTTTCAGACCATTAAAAAAATAGAAACAAAACGAAAGAGACATCAGCTTTATTTGCCAAACGTGTCGATTCCTTACTTTTCAAACCGATACGTATGTAAGAAGACAAGTTAAGAATTTATATGTTGGACCAAGAAGCATATCAAATGATACACTTTATAACTAAATGCCGCATCCCAATTTACAGCTAGCTTCATATTAAAGACATTTTTGCCATCGTTGTTGTAGCAGCCTGTTTTCTTTACACATTTTTCCTTTTTTCTGTTGTACGTCCAAATTTGTTGCTTGACTGTATCACGACAGTTGACACTATACTCCTTTGCATCCTGGTTACATTCTGTAAAACAAATAAAAGACAGGGTTAAAAGGTATATGAAAAAGGTGGAACAGTTCTGTAACTTATTTATAATTTTAAATGATGTTATCTTGTATACATTTCACATTCAATCAAATCATTATTCAAACAGTAATGAAAGACTAAGACAATACTTCACGTGTTTCAGATCAAGATGATTATCATCTTTTAAATTATATTTGTCAAATTGTTATGTGTTATCTCTTTTTGTTTTTGGTGATGTGGGAGGGGATGAAGGCGCTGAAGGTAACCCAGTTATTTATCTCTGTAAATGGTATAGAAGGGGTCGGAGAGCCACCCATCTATTCACTTTACAATATAATTTTGTAGCAAATATATAATGAATATCAGGAAAAGATACATGTTAATATACATACACAAAAAGCATATATAAAATCTAAGTCTACTTAATATATAAAGGGGACCTCCGTGGCCGAGTGGCTAAGGTCACTGACTTCAAAGTACTTGCCCCTCATCGATGTGGGTTCGAGCCTCACTCGGGGCGTTAAATTCTTCATGTGAGGAAGCCATACAGCTGGAAGGTTGGTGGTACTACCCAGGTGCTCGCTCGTAATGAAATAATGCACGGAAGGGCACCTAGGGTCTTCCTCCACCATCAAAGCTGGAAACTCGCCATATGACATATAATTGTGTCGGTGCGATGTTAAACCAACAACAAATAATATATAAAGATATGGGGAATTTCTCAGACGATATTTTTTTTTCAGAAATAGAAAAAGCATGATAAAATAATCTTTAAACAGTTAGAAATCTTATCACTTACGACTAGTTAAAGCCGATGTTACGGTTGCGATTGCAAGCAGAAGAATGGCAACTTTCAGCATTGTGAAAATCTTGCTTCTGAAAAGATAAAATGATTCATGTACAGAACACTCCAAACAAAACATTTTTCAACTTTGTAATGTTAAAAAATAATATTACAATGTCAAACGCAAGTGATTTTAAATTACCGTACTCTGATTATTGCTTTCTTAGCCACTGAGAAAATCTTGTTCTTAACTAGGCGGGGGCTCATGGCCAAGTAATGGAGGTTGATGGCTTTGACTCACTTGTCCTCACTTGTTTTGCATCAAGACCCATATCAAAACTAATGTCAGGTTGTCATCAATTAAATGGCAATGTGTGTGAACAAGTTGAACTTTGACGACTAGGAATCAAACAGACTCAAGTAACTTGTCACCATTCCTCAGCTTTTCATAGATATAGTTTAACTTTGTGATATTTAGATACAATATTCTAGTATATAATGAATATCGAATCATTACCCTGGAATATATCGATCTATGTTAACAAGAGTAAAGCTTTAAGCGTTTATTGGGGGATCTTGAATGAATGCTTATTCTGGAAAAAAATGGAAAGTTTTATGAATCTCACAAACAGCAAAGTACTTAATACACTAATACAAGGGCTGTTAAAAAATAACGTAGACTTTATCTCTAGCTTTTATATACTTTATCGAAGCAAAACATTAAATACGCCATTATTATTTGCAATCCTGCAAATTTGACGTGATGATGATCATACAGTCAGGAGTAAGCCACCTCGAAAGCAGTCACTTACTGTAACCCGGCGCACGGTGATCATATTTCAACGACGTTAACAATGTCGTGACTTTATCGAGATGCTTATAATTGTTGTGATATTTTCTGGTCTTTTGGGATCATAAAGTCCATTCAACATATGTTTAATAGAGTTCCGCTTAAGCCGGTGCTAGGGGGCGTGTAAGGTATTGAACATTTCATTACCTCTCAAGAACAAACTCAATCAAATCGAGTTTGCTATAATTTATTATTCTTCTTGGTTCCAAAGGATCGTTTTACAGATTTTATTATTCATTAAGTTTACATTAATTCATATCTGTATATTTATTTGATTAATTCTAATAAACAAAGCCTAAGTCAAAACAGGTTGATTGGTTCGAATACTGAAAACAGTATGAAACAGTTGATAATTTCAATGTATATTTTCTATCCATTTTCGAAGACCGACCCGTGTCTCAATATGTTTTTCTCCCATAATGGTACATAGACATATTGATATTCAATGTACATTATCTTATCCATTTTCGAAGACCGGCCTGTGTTTCAATATAAACAAAATATCTCCCAGCCCGATAATTCCTTTTTGCATTGAAATTTTATAATCAAAGATTTCCCTAATGTACTAAATAGTTTTGTACATTGTTTGTACACTCCTTTAAATATTTCCAGTATGCCTTTGATATCCTAGTGTCAATGAATATATATATATATATATATATACATGTATATTCTTTTTACAATCATAAATATTTTCTGCCTGATGAGGTTTTTATATTCTTATCTAGACTTTTTTCTATTATTATATGTCTTATCTAGACTAAATATATTCAAAATAAAGTAGAACTACAATCGCTTTTACGCACACGCATCGTGAAACCAAGGATCATGTTTTACATAGCTGCATCTATCTGATAATTTTTTTACCTTGTGATTTGAATTTTCTTAAAGCAAAACTAGCTTTCTGTAATAGTCTCAATTCCATTTGACTGTATAGTACCAGTAATATATCTGCATGAAACAATCAAAGTTTCAGCTTGATCAAATCAGTTTTCAAGGTTTAATAATATTTTCAGTAACGCGTGTGTCTGCGACAATTTTCCTCCAAAATTGATGTCGCTACATAACTTTTAACCAATTCTAACCTGAGCTTGTTTTTGCCCTAGTTTATATATTTTACTATAATTTGCAAGCAGTCTGCACACTAACACTTTGCAATATAGCAAATATCCCCTCTGAAAGCTATAAATAGACAAAATTTAGTGTGTAAAATGAGCATTAAAAAATACACCCAAAACAGCGAAAATGTGGCAAACTTTTAATGAAATGCTCATTTTCTACCAAAATCTGACCAAACTAGCCTATTTTTATCAATATCTGGACAAATCTCAATTTTAGACCGTTTCGCGTTCTGTGAGGAATATGCTGAATTTTATATTAAACAAAATTTTGAAACGGAATCTAACAATTTCAAATTAGGCGCATTCCACCTTAAACCCAAAACAAAACCAAAAAAAAAAAAAAAAAAAAAAATTAAACGGCACAATCTCGTCTATAATTGATTAAATAGAAATGACTTAGCACACGACATTTTAATCGTTTCTCCCAACATAAAGTATATTCGCCGACGGCAGTGTCATCAACTACCAACTTTTTTGCAAAAAATGTAAGGCATCAGTATCTCGGGGAAAATTGTTACCACAAATATAATCTTGGAAAATATGAACATTTTGGTCATAAGCATCATCTTCAACAAATTCGTTTAAACTACCTAGTTGGCCATTTGAATAATCCAACAATAGAAACATGCAAGTACCGCCCAACTTTAAATTTTTCATTATTAGATAAAACTCGAACATATACACATTTTGTTTATTTATTTATTGGTTGGATTTAACGTCGCACTGACACATGATAGGTCATATGGCGACTTTTCAGCTTTAATGGTGGAGGAAGACCCCAGGTGCCCCTCCGTGCATTATTTCATCACGAGCGGGCACCTGGGTAGAACCACCGTCCTTCCGTAAGCCAGATAGCTTCCTCACATGAAGAATTCAAGTTTCAATTCAATCCAATTTCAGTGAAGCTCGAACCCACATCGATGAGGGGCAAGTGATTTGAAGTCAGCGACCTTAACCACTCGGCCACTATACACATTTTAATGACGTTTTCCCGGCTACTTCCCTCTGGATACCATAACTCTACATTGCTTTTAGCAAGAATTATGGCCCCTTTTAGACTTAGAAAATCATGGGTAGGACAATATTTCTATTATACAGAGACTAAAAATTCAGACGTCTGCACCCACAATGCGGTGCTCTTGTTGTCTCTTGAAGCTGCTCACCGCAAAACAAAACATCAAGTTGTTCATCCTTGACTTTGCCTCAAGATCAGCGCTATGGTGTATTAATTGATTAATGAATTGCTCCTCAATAGAGCTATCTACATAATCAACACGTCTTACTGCACAGTGTATGGCTACTTTGTATGCACAATTTATTATTTTTGTTCATTATTTTCCAATTTTGCAGAAATGATAATGACCCAGGAAACGCCTTCGTATCTGAATTATGCCGACGTTTTGTTATATTTGAATATAAATGAGACATACGTATATTGACAGAAAGTTGACTGAATGTTCTTTTATTAGACCAGAAAGAAAATGCCCCCGTAAATGTTACACCCTACCCCTAGGTATAATATAAGAACCATGGTAATGAACGGGAAAATGCACTAACCCATTTCAATATAAAACGCGCAGTTCGATGAATTGGTACCAAGCATATTGAACAAACGGTAATTTATCTTCTATCGTGCACCAGTCACATTGTCTCAGTATTTCATATTGCAGAGATACTCCACATATTTTATGCTTCCGTCAACGTTAAAGAAAAAACTTGCGTGAACTCCCCTAATGAACATCCGGTCTAGAGGTCACAGCAATGTGCACATGTTAGGCGAAATGTAAACAAACAAAAACAGAATGCAAAATATTCACAGTTATACAACAAAACTCGAAATGATGAATGAAATTCATTTTTGAAATAATTTTGAATTTGAAGTCATACATTGGTATACACCTGTACTGTTTATTTAATTCACATTGCCCATTTATACTGCATATACACATTTAAGCGTACACGTGTACTTAAACGAAGACTGACATATATTTTCACATCAACAAGTTAGAATAGTTTTGTAATCTAGACCAGAACTTCATTAGGGAATTTCATCAAAGTTTTTTTCTGTGACGTTGATGGAACTATAACTAGGCGTTGTTTCTCTAAGATAAAAAAATATTGAAGAAATGTGACCGGTACACAGTGGAAGATGAATTACCACTTGTTCAATATCCATAGTACACATTTACCGAACTGCGAGTTTTAGGTGAGAAATGCTCGATTGAAATGGGTAATGAAATATTCAATAGTTTTTTGTAAGAAAATGTGATTGCATAGAAAGATCTGACACGTATTTTACAGCACGTCGAGATCTCGTCAAGTCCGTCCCACACTGAAAACATATTTGCGCAGTAATTAATTTCTCTACATTATCTGCAAAACGAAACATATATATATGATGTGCTATGAAAGGTATGTTCTGTTCTGTTCACAATTTTATTTCAAAAGCGATAAAATGAATAAACACTGCAGTAACGATTGAAGCTTTTTATATATATGACTAGAAATAAAATAAAAAAAATAATTTCCGATTTTTAACCTGGAATCGTTTAATTGTCAGACGTTGCACCTATTGCTTCAGAAAAAGCATATTTTCGTGTGTTTTTTGTTACATGTATGATCAACTTAAAAACTTTCTGTTATTAACGTCAGGTTCCAATCTGATAATTGATCATGGAACCATTTCTCCACCCATTTAATTTGGTTTGTAAAATGATGCAAGGGAGCGCCATAATGGTCTAAGGGTAGCGATGACGTAACGCGCACCTTACGTTTGATATTTATCAATTAAACCAATGTTAACTCTTTTTAACGCTTTTCCTTTAAATAAGACTGGTTTCATGTATACATTACCAGTAGGTAAAGTAAAATATTCCGAGAAACTTCAATAAATATATCATTCCAGCCTGAAAATAATCAATAATCACAATTGTTTAAGCCAAGAATAATTTTCTTTAACCGATATCCGGTTTTCAAAAGACATTGTAACAAAGAAATGTTGAATTATTGATGTCATCAATTCTCTTCAGGAAAGTCGATCGTTGATTTCCGGAAGTATTCCTTCACGAGTTTACAAAAGTCGTTCGGCATCCGGATCCCGAGGATATGGGAATAGAATATTTCCATGAAAGAAATGTCTTCGATCGAAACTTTCAGATTTTCTTTCTGTATTGGTTCAAGATTTAGAAAGAAAAAGTTTAACAGGGCTAGCTTTTTAATTGTCACTAAAGTAATGACTGTATAGTTGCCCTCTTGAATTTTATTTATTCCTACTTGAAGGTGTTCAAAAATTGAACATAACAACTTCAAAAGCAAAGTAAATCCTAATTTATCTTAATTAACTGCACATCATCATCGAGACACTCAATGTCACACATCTAACACAAATACCTCATCCCACATTGTAGTGTACTGAAATCACACTTTACTAAAAAAACGCTTACTCCCCCTTTAATATTAAATAATACTTGTTGTATGTAAAAATAAAAAATGCGGAATATATCTTTTTATTTCTCATTATTTTTAATGGGGAGAGATTATAAAATTCTATGACTTACATCTAAATTCAGATGTTATATTTTGTTGTTTAGGTATAAAGTACAAATATTTAAAAACGTTTGATGTCTTAATAACTTGGGTTTACTCACTATGTGTTTTTTTTAAATAATGAAAAGCATATTGGTATGAGATACATTATTCTAAACAAAAGAAGAAGAATCGTTAATCAGTTTTATGCGTTCCCTAAACTGTCATAAAGAATAAAACACTCGCTTATTACAGGTCGTCTATCACACACAAGCGTAATTCTGACATACTAACGGATGGATGTACAGACAGATAAATGTGAAAATTTACTTTGCCTAAAAATACATCCCTTGACCCCACGTGTAGCAAAGTAATCAGTTTTGAATCCAAATGAATTAAAAACGTTCTTACTAAAACGGCTATTTTTGAAATGGCGGCCATTTGAATATGAAAATTATGATGCGCTTTTGTCTAGTTTGTCTAGATCTTTCGAAACTGGCACTTTACTATAAAAAGTGAAATAAATAGTGAAGTGAATAAACCAAAATATCATTTTAGTTCATATTTTAGTAGTTAGTGGTTTATTAAGATAAATATATGGATATAGCATTACATTGTTTCCTAAAAGAACATAGAATACACAACTGTAAATAATTCTACAAATTTCATAGATTGTGAAGTCGCGCCGGAACTCTGTAAATTGTACATTTTTCGACATCACACAGAAGCAATCAAATGTCTACTAAATCTCATTCCAGATATTGAATTATTATTGTATTCATGCTGTAAATTTACTACTCTGTTGGTTTCATTCACACTTTATATACAGAGCTACTGCTTCACTGGGCTGATGTCATGCAAAACAATGAAGCGCTGCCTGATGTCAATTAAGATTGTATTTGAATTAGACATAAATTGTTTGGTCTGACTGTAACGTTCACCATCATCACAATTTATTCCACTATGGCAAAACAAATAGCCGTTTAAAGTTCAAAACAACTGCCATTTAATTGAAAATTGGAATTACTCACCCGAGCAATGGGAAAATGTCACACATTCCAACAAGAAACTCTTTGTATTAAACTTAATGAAAACAGATCGGACTCATATTTAAAATTTGTTTAACAATTTAAGAGAGAACTACAAGTCTGAAGTAGATATGATATGATTTAAGTCGAATGATTATCTTTTCAGCTAAACAAAGTGTAAAAAATAATACAAACAAAAATAAAGTTTGACCGAGATAAGAAAAGACAAAGAATTCATTTTTTTCTACAACAATTTTGGCATTATTATGGTGGTCAATGGATAAACCTGGTATGTGAACTACAACAATTTTGGCATTATTATGGTGGTCATGGATAAACTGGTGGAACTACAACAATTTTGGCATTATTATGGTGGTCAATGAAAACTGTATGTGAACTACAAAATTTGGCATATTATGGTGTCAATGGATAAACGGTATGGAACTAAACAATTTTGGCATATATGGTGGTCAATGGATAAACTGGTATGTGACTACAACAATTTTGGCATTATTATGGTGGTCAATGGATAAACCTGGTATGTGAACTATTTTGGCATTATTATGGTGGTCAATGGAATTTTGGCATTATTATGGTGGTCAATGGATAAACCTGGTATGTGAACTACAACAATTTTGGCATTATTATGGTGGTCAATGGATAACCTGGTATGTGAATACAACATTTTGGCTTATTATGGTGGGCATGATAACCTGGTATGTGACTACAACAATTTGGCATTTTATGGTGGTCATGGATAAACTGGTATGTGAACACAACTTTGACTATGCCAATTTACTTACAAATGTTGTGATAAATTAGAGGAAAAAAACCAATAAGAAAAATGTATTCAGGTCTGGTTCCACATTTTTCATCGGAGGAAGATACATAATTTGAGGACGAAGACCTTATCGAGGAAGTGCTGAGTAATGCTAGGTACGGAAGGGACACCCTCACTTTTCAGGGGTGTCAGAGGGTCACTTCCCCATAGATAGGTATGAAATGGTGGCATCAGGACACAACTTTATTATATAACTTTATATCAATGTAAAATCACCTTCCGTGTTGGATATTAGGTAATTTTTGACTCCTTGCGTGATAATTTTCAATTTTATTTTCATTTACAGCTAGTTACAAACTTTAAGTAAGGGAGGAGATAACTATGAATAGGTTACAACACACTAAATAGCTGTTCTTCTTTATTCTATATAAAACTGACAAATTTTCAATGACTGCAGCACACATCAGGATCAGCAAACCATTGGAAAGAAAATAAAGAAAATAGCTCTACGGAGCAAAAAAAACCCCTGAGGACTATTTGAATCCGCCAATAAGCTACTACCATTTCTTTTCGCGTCCTATTTGGTGTCTCTGTTTGCCTATGAAATAACTCTAATTGTAACTTCCATTTAATTCACTTTCACAGAAAGATTTTAAAGATTTCAACAGCACAATGAAAAAGTATTCATTCGAAGCGGTGTATCAACCGACTTATAAAATGACACCTAATTTATATAAAAACGCATGCCCATAGTTTCTGTTTTAATGAACTGTCTACAATTCAACACTAAATGTTTTTAGACTTAAGGTATTAGACCCGTAATAGAGTACTTCCTTTTGAAGAGTATTTAATTCCTACCATAAACCTACTTTGACTGAATTTTTCATGGGGGGGGGGGGGGGGGGGGCGTAGGTTCAAGCCCCACTGGGATCAAATTTTTCTCCCCTTATTTTCCCCTTTTCTAGACTAAGTAAGTTTTTACTTTGTTCAAGACTTATTATTGATCTATTGTACAAAAGTGGATTTTTTTCATTTGATAGGCGATTTCTTGCTGTTCAAAGTGGATTTACCTCTGAAATAGAAGTGGGCAGAGTTAGACATCTTTAAAAATACTGAGTTACATGCGGTAAAAGGTCTCTGTTACGCCTTTACACTTTAGATTACATATTGTGGAAGAAATGTAGGTAGGTTTTACTTCTGCCCCACGATTATTTTTGGATGAAGTGAGCAAAACAAGGCTCGACCGTAATTTTTCAATGTTGGAGTTAGAATTCTGTACCATTAAATCCGTTTACTTGAGGCACCCTAGAAAAAATGATATTGACAGGTTTTATTTTGTGTTTTATATGTGTTTACCAATAGTGTGATGTTTCATTTCTGAAAATTAATGGTATAATGAATTCTCTACATACGTTTTGAACAGTGGTCATCACTTTGAATTTTTTCACTACTTGAGCTTGAAGAAATGCCGTAAATCATACAAAATTTATAAAAAAAAACAAAACGGCACGGTAAAAGTTGTTTAAAAATTGCAACGGTCAACTTTAAGAATATTATACCAAGCAAATGCCATTTTTTAAATATTACTATTAGGGGTCCAATACCTTAAGTCAAAACTTGAAGAAAGAGACTTTTGATGTCATGTTATAAAACAGTTATTGAATGGCTTGCCTATCATTGTCCGTCGTTGACAGTTACCCTTCGGACCTCGAACAGTTACCCTTCGGACCTCGAACAAAAGTTAAGATGATTGACCGACAGGCCATTCTATATGTGCATAAAATTTGATCTCCAAGTTAAATGGATTCATTGAGAAATACAAATCGCTTTCATGATTCTGGGTGAATTTTCTAAGTATCCTTAAAAATGCCCATCACAAAATCATAATAAACTTTATGACATTTGAACTTTCGCTTGCCAATGAGGTCTAACAAGTGTGCAAAAAAGTTTCGAACAATTACCAGTGAATAAATTCCTACCTTTAATTCTGGAGTTTACTTTTCTCTCAAAACACAATGAAAATAACTTAATTTAAATGTTGACGTAATGACCTTTTATTTAGATTATCGTTATATTTGTTTCAGGGGCAAACATTCATGTAGAAGGAACACAGCAATGTACTTCCTTGGAAAAGTTAAAGTCAAAACCACTGCAAAAGTGAACTGGTGCTAAACCACACTCTAAAACCCTCACTATGTTCTTGCAGTGTATGTATGGATGTGAAAGCATGCACACAAAAATACATGAACAAAGTAAAACAAACAGAAAACAACAACACAAACATATAAATGAACACAGTGGTATACAGCCTTGAAACAGACAGTAACAATAACGCCAATGGGAAGATAAATCCTATTAAAACTACCAACATTAACAACTTGCTTCAGATTTAATAACTATTTTCAACGGAAATAATCAGTAGATAAAACTTAAGCATTAAGAAAATGGGTTGTGTGTATATATACTTTTTGTAAGCTATGTATATGAGAATTAAAGAATGGTATATGGTCAATTAAAACATGATCTCTTTTTCTACTGAAACTTCAATTATGGACAATGAATGATTTTCAAGTCTTTACAACATCAAAAAAAAGAGAGAATGAGAGTTTATTTTTGTTTTTATTCCAGGGGAGCAGAATCTATTCAATCAAAGATTGTTTTGCAAACTAATTCATAGTGTCGTATCAAGGAAACCAGTGTGACAAACAATGATAAGTTGTAATTATTTAAATATATCTTTGCAAATTCCTATGCTGCTGACAAAGGGTATGATGGTTTTAGCATCTTTTCACTGCGTTACACGGTTTATTTACTTAGTTTGCAATAGTACAATTTTACTATAAAGGTAGGTCAGAATGACAAGACAAAATGGACTTAGAGTTAAGTGACTGATCTGATAATGTCAATTAACATAATTTTAATAAGTTATACATTTCCACTAGGTCAGTTGGTCAGTTTAGATAAAGTATTTTAGTAAACCAGGTTAGGTTAATGATTTTTTTCTGTAACAGTTCTGAAACTCCAGTTCTGCACCATAAAAAACAGTAGCAACATTATTTTTAATTTTGTTATCATTGTTTTATAACTACTTATATTAAGCTAGAAATACACTGCCCCGAATGGGCTTGCAGATGAGTTCCGGATAGCATCCGTAACCCATCCGTAGAACTCCTAACTCATTCGTAAGTCATCCGGTGTATCCGTTGGTTCAAAGTTTTGAACACGCTCAAAATGTTGCCACGGATAATATATCCGTAAGGAATCCGTAATAAATCCGTAGCAGTTCTGTCCGAAGCAATCCGGAGATGGGAATCCGGAACTCATCAACAAGCCCATCCGGGGCAGTGTGATTCTAGTTTTATAAACAAGAGCTGCCACTAAATAGGATCATTACGCTTACTAATGCTTGTTTGAAAAGGTTATAAAACTCACCGTATCTTTTTGAATACTAATCAAT
The DNA here is from genome assembly GCF_021730395.1 of Mercenaria mercenaria. Lineage (NCBI taxonomy): Eukaryota > Metazoa > Mollusca > Bivalvia > Venerida > Veneridae > Mercenaria > Mercenaria mercenaria. Next base: position 40,909,881 of record NC_069378.1, read on the forward strand.
GCAACTTCAATGTAAAACAATTTTATCTATATTCATGAAAGAGTTTGAGTGTCTTAAATCACAAATGTGAAAATTTAAGTACAAAATGTTGTTTAAAACAACAGAATCAAACAGAGTCATTCTTTAAGTTCATTGTCATTATTCACTATATAAAGTCACCCTTTATTGGAGTCAAAATAATACCTTAAAATTATTGAAGAGAAGTACACAATGGCTTATAACTGTGTCACTATTCAGAATAGATTTCTGGTAATTGTGTCTGCCAACTCCTCTTGATGACATGCATCACCGGAATTAATGCCATTCTCTTAAGTCTGAAATCTGAAAATAATAATAATTATTATTCTATTACAATGGGAAACAACGCTGTTTAAAATCAGATAATATTCCTATGTAGCTTGTTATGCTGTGTCAACCTCCTTCCAGGAAAGTAAGTCATTCTTGAAATTTAAAAAAGTGCAAGAAAGGAGAAGACTTATTGTGCATTTATGTTCCTCATCAATATTTATAGGGTATTAGCTTTGTAGGACCACATTTGTAACAGATCGCATTTGTAACAAATTTCGTACGTATGTGATCGCATTCGAAACAGGTAAAATGTGTTACGAATATGTTTGTCCAACATGGGGGTTGACATGAGAAGCACATATGTATCATGTTGAGTTTTATACTGCAAATGTTCAATGAGTTGGTTGTCATCGCAACATCATTACTACTGTTTGCAGATCAAATTGCCCCTCCAACTTTTATCAAATCGATAGAGTTGCACGTTTACGTCACAAAAAATGTGAAGCTGAAGCTATTTTTGGAGTAATCCTGACAGGTTAACCCCGCCTATTCATTCACCATGTCGTGAAAGTTTGTTTTTTTCTTTAATGATCTTGACGTCACACAAAGCGCGTGCTCTGACTCTGTCTTTGAAGTATTGCCGTACTTGCATACATTGTAAAGTGCAATGAGGTGATAATGGATATGTTTTAAAAGTAGAATATAGAATGTTTCAATTACGTTCAAATGAAAACAGCGTTTTTTGTTTGTTATAACAATTATTATCGACGAAATTTCCAACTACGCAAGGTATACAAGGTTTTACAGAAAGGTGTCATTGAACCTTCAAGCTACGCAACACTTGTAGATCTAATTGTCATATCCATAAAAACTGATTTATTTGATATTCAAATTTTTGCAGAGTCTTCCGTAGCTTAACTATCGCAAATCTAACTCCATTTTAGATCCAGTTCTTTTTTATTTTATCTTTTAAGTGGGTTTACATACAGTGTGAATTTATCTACTATTTATTTGAAGTCGTTTAAACACTATTTCAGTTATTCACATACAGGCAGTTGATAAGCCTTGTCTTCGTCCTTGGAAAGAACCATTTATAGGCTCACATAAGTCAAAATAATTCGACGTTTAGTTTGTTTAATATATTTGTGACGGTCACTCTAAAAGGACCAAAATACTAGTAACTGGGGTTAAATAACAGCACACCGTCATGTAAAGCTATTGGTTTTATCGCTTGCACTTTATGTGTAACCGTTCGTTAATCGTGTCAAGGGGAATTATGATAACTTTTACATAAATTAATGAGAAATTGAATCCCACGTTTGATTAGTCTAAATAATGAGACCTCGGGTAGACCGGCGTTTGCAATATGACTTCTTCTCGGGGCTATATGACCATTTTGTGTCGATTCGCTGTAAAACCCAACTCACTCACTCACTCACTCACTCGGGTAGACCGATTTTAGATTTTTGCATTTTGAAATTTTGCATTGTCTACCTAAAGGGGATATCGACCAGTCAAAAAATACTAGTATAACGATATTCAACTCTTGAGTACAACTATTTGGACTACCTTTTGATACATGTAAGTTTTATTTGAATTTATCTGTTTCCTAGGATCGCGCTAAATTAGTTAGACTAAGACTCACATATTCTATAAGAAATTGCCGACTTTTTTCAACTAAAGAGGCATGGTCGGTTCCGGGAATCAAACTTATGCCCTTCAATCAATGATGAGCGAATCCAACAACTCGAGTCAGTCACGTTTTATAATTATTGTGAAAACTAAACACGACATACATTATTTTAGAAAAGACTGCAGCAAAAGGTACTGAAATTTAGGCAGAAAATGGCCTGTAATGTAGTGTCTTTTTTCACATCCACGCTATATACCTAAATGTAAAGTGTGCATTGTGGCAAGATTCATTTAAATTTTAAATGAAGATTAGATCTAGTACATCTGTTACATTCCGGTTAAACACCCGTTCGAACAGTATTTAAATCATCATTTCTCGGTTATACAGCCAAAGTAAACAAGTTCATTCAGTATTTTTTTACTCGTATCGGAAAGGCGGAGTTACTTGTATAGACGAGATCCAAAAATAACTTCAGCATCGCTGCTTTTGTGACGTAAAGGTACAAGTCTATCGATTTAGGAAAAGGCGAAAGGGCAATTTGATCTGCAAACAGTAGTAAATGACTGCCATAAGCACTATATCACAAGTTAGCGTCGTCGTCGTCGAGGTCAATGACACCATAAAATTTTTTGAGCCGCATCATGAGAAAATGGGCCTTCGGGAATCTTCGAGGCTTTGCAACCAGTGTGGGCCCAGATCAGCCTGCGCATCCGCGCAGTCTGATCATAACCCACACCGTTCGCTGTTATTTCAAAGAAGGCTTATTCTACCTAAATATGAAATTTTCTGACCCTGATTCAGATGCATAAATGCACAGGTCAGCCTAAATATAGACTTTTCGGAAATTCACGAAAATGTCCGAATGCCAATTTTTCAGTGTCGTGGCTCATTTTTTTATAATCATTTCTGCATCCACAGCCACTACCACTTTAATATGATTACAACTTCAGCTACTTCTACTGTTACCTCGACTTGCTGAAATATAGACCCACATGCCCAGGTCACTGGTTCGAACCCGGTGGCGACATACATTTGTAGCTATCTTTCGTTATCCAGAGCTGTTTCAAGTTGGTTGACAAACAGGAAGCTGCTATGTCACGGGACAAATTATATACAGCTTGTCATGGACGGAGTCGTTAGCCTTAAGTCTAGGAGGGCCCTAGACCTTATTTTCTAATTACCCTCACCCCACCGAGTCCGTCTGTGAGGTACATGTAATATGCCTTCTTTTATTATAATCCCGCCGGGAAATAGAGGAGGCTGTGCGTTCGTGCAGTTATATATATACGTTCATGTCCTTGGTATAACTTGCCCATTCAAAGTCAGATTTTCAAATTATTTGGTACAAATGACCAGCATGGATAGGTGTGTTGAGATCATGATCCTTGTTGCTACATGTATATATCCAAGATCAAGTTTACAGCTTTGAACTTAGATTTGTTTTGTTATTTTGTTGTAATATATATGTTTGTGCCCGGATCATAACCCGCTTTAGTCAGATTTCCAAATACTTTGGTACAAATAACCACCATTTATTGACAATCTGTAGTGATCATATTACACCTATTACTGCAAACGTCTCAAATTTTGGGACCCTGTAGAATGTTTTTGATGAATATTATCTTTGTTTATTGGATTCAGAGCGCCTGTTTTCAACAGTATTTAGGTAATACAGTTTCGGGCAGTTAATCTTACCATTGATCCTAGAACGGACCAGTCCAAGATGATGATGATGATGATGATTATGATGATGCTGATAATGCTAATAAAAATGTCAGTAATATTAAAATCAGCACAACAGTATCTTTATATTAATAATCGACAACGTCCCAGCTTGAAACAGCACTGAGTGGCGAAAATAGCAATAGATATACGAGAAGTTTTCACCCGGTCTCGAACGTGTGTCCCTCGACACTCTAGTCGATGGTAAGTTCAATTGAAATTATATCCTGGCTCATATACGAGTTTACACTCGTATGTTCGTTTACAGGTCTGGTACCTATACACGTAAGGTATTAACTGGGTGGATGAGAGACACAATATCTCTGGAAATTCCGGCCCTGACTAGGAATTCAACCCGCTCCGCCGGTTTCGTAATTTGCAAAACTATCCACTGCACCAGCTACTCGTGCCGTTCCTATAGAGATACAAAATAAGAGTGTTTCCATAGGAATGCAGACACCAGGCCTGGCAAGAAATCTCACATAGTAAATATAATCTAATAAAGTTCACGTCAGGGTTTTAAGTTGGACATATTTCATTTGTCGTCAGTTTAAGTTTTTTTATGTTTAAAGTAATGCGAATTGACAAAGATAAACAAAATGAAAACGAAAAACCTATCTTGCAGCGAACCCGCGGACACCGACGACATCAGGATCAGAACAATAGCCATTGGCAGTCCTCGAATAGTCAAGCTAGTCACTATTTATAAGTATACGTAGATGTATATATACCCAGTGTTCAGCTTTAACAAGACTTTCTATGCTAGTTGAGACTGCCTTGATCTTGATTATTTGTTGCTGAAGCGATACAAGATATTAACCTAACCGTAAAATCCCTCTATCAACAAGAGGGTCGTCATGGCCCACTATCGCTCTCATGAGTAATACTACACTATACATGTTATTAAATCTGCGATTTTGCCATTTTAGGGGTCATAATTCTTAAGACAAATAGCGTGATATGGCTACTCTTCGAGGAAAAAAAGATATATAATTCCTACGATATATAATTTCTAGGCAAGCTTGGTCATAATCAAATCATAAATGTGATCTCTGTCATGTTCACAATGCTAAAATCAGCAAATTTTGTCATTTAAGGGACCATAACTCCAGCAAAAATGTTGCTATATAGCAGGTTTTCGTATGGAACCGAGATGTTATAGATATATTACTTCTCCGGTACTTCTCCAAAATATTGACGTTTCCGGTACTAGTGTAACTTAACGGGGAATAGAAACGAATATGTAATAAAACACATTATTACATACTCGTTTCTATTCCCCGTTTAATTATACTGGTACCGGAAACGTCAATATTTTTCCATACACTGACGTCTGAATTTCATATCGGGTGCATGACGTAATTCAGTGTGTGCTGTTGCACTATTTTTTTCTATTTTCTTCAGTATTGCCAATCCTACTCAGGCTATTGAACATGTTTATGATATTTACATTATATTTATACGTATAGATGCGTATGTAATAAAAAGGTTATTATCTTTGCATCGGAAAATATGCACTCGTTCTTCAGCGGAATAATATTGCGCTCCTAAAGTCGCGCAATATTTCCGCTGAAGAACTCGTGCATATTTCCCGATACAAAGCTAATAACCTATAACTATTATCATGATTATCTGACGTTCCCCACGCCGTGTGATTTATAAAATCAATAACGCTGAGTAGTGATTATTTTTTGAGCTATTTTTCATTTCGGCATCCCATTAAGATATTCTAGTGCATGCACACGTGTGAATGCATAAACGTATTATAAAAAAGAATTCGACTGTTATATATTGGACGTTTATTTGAAATGATGCAAAATATGACTTCAACGGCCCAGTTCAAAGTGTTTACAATAAACTTTGATCATTTGTACCTCACTTAATCAGTCTAGGTTGTATTTCTAATAATCTCTGACAAATTTTAGCGGTTTTTTGAAGTCAGTATTCGTCGGAATGTTTTTAATATAAGTCAGTGGGGAAAATTTTTGATGGCCTCTAACATATTTATATAAAAGAACTATAGTAATGACCTTTGTGACAAAATACATTGTATCTCAGCTAGTCTGTATAGTCGTATACAATGGTTGATAGTTAGGTGTGCAGTAATTTTTGAAAAGGCTATAGCCTATTACATATGGGCAACAACGTCAATTTTTGCCTAGTATTATGTTGAAGCAGAATGGCTTATTTTCTGGTCCTTTGGGATCATGGAGTCCATTCAATACATGTGTGATAGAGTTCCTCTTAGGGGCATTAGGGGTGTTGCACTTTCCATTACCTTTCGAAAACAGTCTCAATGAAACCGAGTATGCTATTATTTACTCGGTTGCATTTTATGCTTCTAAAGGATCTTCTTACAGATTTTATAAATATTGTTCTTAAATGCAACGATAGATACTTACTTTAGAAATCAGTCGTTCTTATTAGCATCAGAATGAATGATATGTCAATATTGATATTTATATAAGCAATATCTAATGAAACTTTGTTGTGACTGATATTGTTTCTGAACTAAATAAGCTTTATATATTTTGTATCAAAAGTTGTAATATAAGTTTGTGTTGTATTCATTAGAAATGTGGTTTAAAGAAAAGTCGTATTAGTCATTATTGTGTGCCTCGAGTAACCAATATCAAATAGACGTTGCTTGTGACTCTGAAATTAGAAAACAGGTAAGGTAATTGGACGTGGACTAAACGTCTTGCAGGCATATCTGGTTAATTACCTAAGTCACAGATGTATGGTTGATTGAATGAATGTGGAATGGTAGACAATTCGTCACTGTGGCTACATACTGTCTAGCTCCTAGCTACATATATCGTTGTTTTATGAATTAGATTTTCCTTTCCGTGTTAGCTTGACCCAAAGACTTACATATGTTCTATTTCGTGTACACGTTACTTTTTACATACTCGAAAGAAATATTGCATAAACGCACATATATTTTCTGTATTATGGAGACATGCATAGAATAAATGGCAAGGCAATATTGTTCTAATGATAATACTATCAGCTGTTCGCATTCATAACTCATGAAAATGAAAGAGTTTTCAAAAACGGCCTAGAGTTGAGACAGTGATTAATATTTCATCATTAGATGCAAATAACAGCCATTTTGTTCACGTACAACGTATAAGCAACATATGAAATTAATCTTCATAAAAGGCCACTATAATATCTGCATTTTTAGTTAATCATTTTATAATAATAGAATCTAAACGTAGTTAACCTGTAACGTTTTATTTAAACACAGAACAATATTTGTATTCACTTTTTGCGTGTTTGCTTCGGCCATGACAAGAAGAAAATGATGTTAATCAAATTACAGTCTTTATGAAGTATTTTAACTGAAAAGGGTCTGACCATTATCTGCTGACGTTAACAAGTTCTCGATACAATCATAAAGACAAGTATTTTGATCTTGCTGCAAAGGATGGGTTTTGGCTCTGTAATGATTCAGGGGGCATGTATGAAACACTATGAAAACATAATTGTTAGATTCCACGAATTTATATCCCAATTAATCTGCCGTTTTGCGCAAAACCACGAAATTTTGTGACTGATTTCACAGTAGATATGTTTCAGTAAGAAAAATAATTGATTTAAATGGTTTGTTACAATACAATGAATGAAATATAAACTTACAGGTACAATTGTACATGACACTGAATTTTGTTACAGCAGAGTACATACAAAATAATTACTGAGCTAATAAATTTATGAAGCTGTAAGGAATATGTGTACATGTACCGTTTATTTTATGTGCATTTATTTTAAAAATGCAAACAATTTTTTTCATGCCCGGGTATAAGATCAACTGTCCTAAAATATGCTTCCTGTACATAACTGGTGTCAGTTCAAGAAATAATGCCAATTCGGGAATTTGAAGGTATCGAAATACATTTACAAGGAGTTTGTCTTAAAAGTGAAATGGTGCCAGCACGGATGGTTACCTGGGGTATTTCTCCGTCAGAAAAAAAATCCTTGAAGTTTGTGCAAAGTTAAGTGACTTACAGCCCCACAAATACTGTAACGGTGAGTAAGGATATATGTCACCTTTCAGGTGTGACTGGTCACCTTTCAGGTGTGACTGTAACGGTGAGTAAGGATATATGTCACCTTTCAGGTGTGACTGTAACGGTGAGTAAGGATATATGTCACCTTTCAGGTGTGACTGTAACGGTGAGTAAGGATATATGTCACCTTTCAGGTGTGACTGTAACGTGAGTAAGGCTATAATGTCCTTTCAGGTGTGTACTGTAACGGTGAGTTAAGGTATATGTCCCCTTTCAGGGTTGTACTGTAAGTGTGAGTAAGGATATGTCACCTTCAGGTGTGATGTCACCCTCGAGGTACTGAACGTGTGAGTAAGTGATATATGTCACCTTTCAGGTGTGACTGTAACGGTGAGTAAGGATATATGTCACCTTTCAGGTGTGACTGTAACGGTGAGTAAGGATATATGTCACCTTTCAGGTGTGACTGTAACGGTGAGTAAGGCTATATGTCACCTTTCAGGTGTGACTGTAACGGTGAGTAAGGATATATGTCCCCTTTCAGGTGTGACTGTAACGATGAGTAAGGATATATGTCCCCTTTCAGGTGTGACTGTAACGGTGAGTAAGGTTTCTATCTTTATGAGTATTTGTCCGGATGTGGAGAAATCTATTTGATGTTATAACAACTGCCGTTCGCCATCAACCGCTATCTTGTGTTTGTTATTAAAGTTGTTTTCGCTGCACAAATTCAGAGCTCAAATGTGACGTAGAGTTATGGTTACGAAAATCTTTAGATTGTTTGTACCCTAAAT